>NW_027200168.1:0-5000 GCF_038502225.1 Cherax quadricarinatus | reverse complement strand
GTGTTCCACCACTCTTCTCCTGATAATCTTCTCCATGATTTTGCATACTATACATGTCAGTGACACTGGTCTGTAGTTTAATGCTTCATGTCTGTCTCCTTTTTTAAAGATTGGGACTACATTTGCTGTCTTCCATGCCTCAGGCAATCTCCCTGTTTCGATAGATGTATTGAATATTGTTGTTAGGGGTACACATAGCGCCTCTGCTCCCTCTCTCAATACCCATGGGGAGATGTTATCTGGCCCCATTGCCTTTGAGGTATCTAGCTCACTCAGAAGCCTCTTCACTTCTTCCTCGGTTGTGTGCACTGTGTCCAGCACTTGGTGGTGTGCCCCACCTCTCCGTCTTTCTGGAGTCCCTTCTGTCTCCTCTGTGAACACTTCTTTGAATCTCTTGTTGAGTTCCTCACATACTTCACGGTCATTTCTTGTTGTCTCTCCTCCTTCCTTCCTTAGCCTGATTACCTGGTCCTTGACTGTTGTTTTCCTCCTGATGGGGCTGTATAGATAGATAGACAGATAGATAGGTGAGAGAGAGAGAGAGAGAGAGAGAGAGAGAGAGAGAGAGAGAGAGAGAGAGAGAGAGAGAGAGAGAGAGAGAGAGAGAGAGAGAGAGAGAGAGAGAGAGAGAGAGAGAGAGAGAGAGAGAGAGAGAGAGAGAGAGAGAGAGAGAGAGAGAGAGAGAGAGAGAGAGAGAGAGAGAGAGAGAGAGAGAGAGAGAGAGAGAGAGAGAGAGAGAGAGAGAGAGAGAGAGAGAGAGAGAGAGAGAGAGAGAGAGAGAGAGAGAGAGAGAGAGAGAGAGAGAGAGAGAGAGAGAGAGAGAGAGAGAGAGAGAGAGAGAGAGAGAGAGAGAGAGAGAGAGAGAGAGAGAGAGAGAGAGAGAGAGAGAGAGAGAGAGAGAGAGAGAGAGAGAGAGAGAGAGAGAGAGAGAGAGAGAGAGAGAGAGAGAGAGAGAGAGAGAGAGAGAGAGAGAGAGAGAGAGAGAGAGAGAGAGAGAGAGAGAGAGAGAGAGAGAGAGAGAGAGAGAGAGAGAGAGAGAGAGAGAGTGAGAGAGACAGAGAGAGAGAGATGAGAGCGAGAGAGAGAGAGAGAGAGAGAGAGAGAGAGAGAGAAAGAGAGAGAGAGAGAGAGAGAGAGAGAGAGGGAGAGAGAGAGAGAGAGAGAGAGAGAGAGAGAGAGAGAGAGAGAGAGAGAGAGAGAGAGAGAGAGAGAGAGAGAGAGAGAGAGAGAGAGAGAGAGAGAGAGGAGAGAGAGAGAGAGAGAGAGAGAGAGAGAGAGAGAGAGAGAGAGAGAGAGAGAGAGAGAGAGAGAGAGAGAGAGAGAGAGAGAGAGAGAGAGAGAGAGAGAGAGAGAGAGAGAGAGAGAGAGAGAGAGAGAGAGAGAGAGAGAGAGAGAGAGAGAGAGAGAGAGAGAGAGAGAGAGAGAGAGAGAGAGAGAGAGAGAGAGAGAGAGAACATCACTTCATCTGAAATCATTTATACCCAGGATGACTCTAGTTTGGAACACATTCGTCCATCATTATGATGTCAACGAGATAAAGTCAGTTGATCAAATGAAAATGCTGGCCCACAGATGGCTCCAACTTCATCCTGTGCCCTACTTGTATGTTTCATAACAATAAAAATGCTTCCAAATGAGCTGACGTAGGTAACAGCTCTTAGCTTGCCAATAAAGTTAGGAATCCTTAACTGTAAATAGCTTATCAATAGAGCTAGGGATCCTTAACCTTGTCAAACCCTGTGTAAAAAAAAAAAAAGAGAAAGGAAGAGAAAGAGAGAAAGAGAGAAAGAGAGACTGGTGTAGAACTCAGTAGGTAGGGCATAATTACCCTCCCACCTTCACTGTTATGACCACAAAATCACAGATGTTAAAAGCATGCTGGTGTTTGGAAATTATGAACACTGAAGATGCTTAAATTTTTCAGTAGTATGGAGGAGAGCAAAGGTAATGAAAACAGAGAGAGGGGAGAGAAAGAGAGAAAGAGAGAGAGATGAGACTCTCACCACTCTACCCTCTCCCTCTCTCTCTCTCTCTCTCTCTCTCTCTCTCTCTCTCTCTCTCTCTCTCTCTCCCAGTCTCCCAACATGCATGTAAAAGTGCGACCTCGCGTTGTGGTAATAGCCTCTAACAAGGCTTTGTGTTACTATCCTTCCCTACTTGGCACTATGTGGTCCAAATGATACAACATTGCAGCCAGTAGAGAAGATGGTCCCAGAGCACTTGAGAGGTGCAGTAGGAGCTCACGACCCAAAGATGATTGAAATAGCTGCGCAGTGGGATAGCTTAGCAGAGTCTTCTACAGACCATCTCCTCCCCAGAGATTACAAAGAATCCCACTGGGACAGATCCATCGTGGATAAAAATCTCCCAAACAATGCTCAACAGTGCCTCAAGAAAAGAACAAAGCTTGTCTCCAGCAGTGGAAGGCACCACAGTCTGGAGATTTCCTTTGGCCGTCCCTAACCCCTCCTCCTTGGGTACTGCCTCAACCTTCGTACAATTAGGACTGGTGTGCAGTTTCTTCACCCAGCCGCCCCCATACTCACCGAACACAGGTGCATTTGCGGCGGGACGTCAGCGTATCAATTTGAGCCCATGGTCGTATGTCGGAAAGGAAATATGCCAGACATTACGAGGTCAACGAAATCATCAGACGAAGTCCTCGCCAGCGCCTGTTGCCCAGCGGAACGGGACCTCAAGTACTGAGGCTAGACGGAAGTCAGAAGCGTCCAGATGAAGTCACCATGCTACCCTTGAAAGACGGTAAACGGATTGCATTGATTACACTTCGCACGTCTACACTGGCTGACGCCTACCTACAATACTTCTAAAGATGAGGGAGGGAGAGCAATAAGTTTCTTAGGGAGATCCCAGAAGACCAACAAACACGAAGGACTGGCACAATGCTATAATTTCTTTGTCCCAAAAAGATTGAGATCCTCAGAGAGTGAGGCAAGTGTGCTCAGATTCATTAAAGTTGTGTGACAACCTCTGACAGGTAAACCAAGGACCCCAGAGCGACCAGCTTTCTTTTCCAGAGACTTATTGTTTTCTATCCAGAGAGGAAATGCCTACAGCATTCTGGGCACACGACCCACTGCCATAGAGCTGGGCGAAGTATTTACGATATGGATCGGTGATGTCATGTTGTTCTCCTTCCCACTGTATTTTTATTTTGTTTGCAAACAAAGTTAACAAACACAGCATATAAGAGTAATAAGAGACGAAATTAATCAGTTCGGGGAGAAACCTCTGGAGTTATTACTTAAGAATGTTTATTCTTCCCTGGGATTTAAAATTTCTTTTCTTATACAATTAAAGATATATATTTTTTTATTTATGTTAATATAAAAATTAATGTTTTTGTACCAAAAGAACCTTATTAAACTTACGTAACCTTATTATAACAAGCGCAATTTAAATTTAGCTTCCAATCCAATTAAATATATTTTACATAAGTTTACAATAACAATTTAATAATAAATAAACACAATGAAATATTTTTTCGTTAGGTACAGAATGATTTTTTGCGAAATTATTGTATATAAATTCTTTCGCTTGCCTTATTTGGCAAGAAGAGCGTTGCTATAATAAGAGAAAATCGAAAGTTTTACTTTGTTCGGATAAGAAAATGAGTTCTTGCTAATTGATCAGTTTTACTTATTCCATTGACATATATATATATATATATATATATATATATATATATATATGTATATATATATATATATATTTATATATATATATATATGTATATAAAAATATATATATATATACAGATATATATATATATATAAATATATATATAAATATATATATATATATATATATATATATATATATATATATATATATATATATATATATATATATATATATATATATATATATATATATATATATATATATATATATATATATATATATATATATATATATATATATATATATATATATATATATATAATATATATAGATCCGAACAGGTCTGCTTTTACAAACATTATTTTCTCAGTTATGTCACTGGGGTTGTTGCAGTAGTCAAAGTAATACTGTACTTTGTTAAATGATTACTTTGGGTGGTCAACTGGCCTGAGCCGAGAAGTGGTGGGACTATGAGCAACCTAGGCAAGTTAGTAGTGTATATTTCATAGTAGCAACAGCAGCAGCAGTAGTTGTAATAGTAATAGTAGCAGTAGTAGCAAAAGCAACAACATCAGAGGAGCAGCAGCAGTAGACTTAGTAACAACAACAGCAGTAGAAATAAGACTTAACTCTACTTTCTTTACTGCATGTATGTATGTTTTTCACCAAGGTATGTAATCAATTCTTATACAGAAGAGTAATAACTAGACAGGAGTAGATTCTTTCACAGCAGATAGCCTCCATACAGAAAGCAAGATATTCTGTCACGTCTTTTTCATTGCAGTCTTATATATCATCCCCTCATTTCTTGCCTTCTCTCCTTGCTCCTCCATCCTTCATTATCCCACACATCCTGCTCCTGGGTGGTGGCTGGGAGCCGCCGCGTCTTGGGCTTGGTCGGAGCGTCTCTGGATGCTGGGATTTTCCAGGCTTTCCTTCACTTCAGCGTCGGCTTTATGTAAGGAATTGTGGAATATCTGAAAATGTATTCCTGGCCCCACAGGAAGGGGGAATTTCCAAACCTCGTTTCCAACGTATACGTTTTCCATCTCCTCAAAAGAAGTGTAGAGTGCATAAGCTAATGAAATACTGACAAACTTCTTGCTTTTCGCCACACAAATATGAGGCATTTAAAAAAAAAAAGAATTGCACCCAGGTGGACTGACAGACTGAAGCTGTGAATCTCAGATGTGTCTCTTATATTGTGACTAATGCATATTTATGTTGTCAGCAACTGAAAATTTTTTTCAGTGAAGTTTATTAGAAGTGCAAAGTCTTTTTAATTTGTAATCTGCTGGGATTATCAATTTAGTTCCACAGGAGATGCTGTCAAACGTTGCTGGGTACTGATAATG
>NW_027200167.1:0-23578 GCF_038502225.1 Cherax quadricarinatus | reverse complement strand
AAAAGCTTTATCTTATAGTCAGCTGGCAGGAGCACTGACATGACCCGGGCACTGACATGACCCGGGCACTGACATGACCCGGGCACTGACATGACCCGGGCACTGACATGACCCGGGCACTGACATGACCCGGGCACTGACTTGACCCGGGCACAGACATGACCAAGGCACTGACATGACCCGGGCACTGACATGACCCGGGCACTGACATGACCCGGGCACTGACATGACCCGGGCACTGACATGACCCGGGCACTGACTTGACCCGGGCACAGACATGACCATGGCACTGACATGACCCGGGCACTGACATGACCCGGTCACTGACATGACCCGGGCACAGACATGACCAAGGCACTGACATGACCCGGGCACTGACATGACCCGGGCACTGACATGACTCGGGCACTGACATGACCCGGGCACTGACATGACCCGGGCACTGACATGACCCGGGCACTGACATGACCAAGGCACTGACATGACCCGGGCACAGACATGACCAAGGCACTGACATGACCCGGGCACTGACATGACCCGGGCACTGACATGACCCGGGCACTGACATGACCCGGGCACTAACATGACCCGGGCACTAACATGACCCAGCAGCACCATGACCTGGGCACTAACATGACCCGGGCACTAACATGACCCGGGCACTAACATGACCTGGGCACTAACATGACCCAGCAGCACCATGACCTGGGCACTAACATGACCCGGGCACTAACATGACCCGGGCACTAACATGACCCGGGCACTAACATGACCCGGGCACTGACATGACCCGGGCACTAACATGACCCGGGCACTAACATGACCCGGGCACTAATATGACCCGGGCACTAACATGACCCGGGCACTAACATGACCCGGGCACTAACATGACCCGGGTACTGACATGACCCGGGCACTGACATGACCTGGGCACTCACATGACCTGGGCACTAACATGACCCGGGCACTGACATGACCCGGGCACTGACATGACCCGGGCACTAACATGACCCGGGCACTAACATGACCCGGGCACTAACATGACCCCGGCACTAACATGACCCGGGCACTAGCATGACCTGGGCACTAACATGACCCAGCAGCACCATGACCTGGGCACTAACATGACCCGGGCACTAACATGACCCGGGCACTAACATGACCCGGGCACTAACATGACCCGGGCACTAACATGACCCGGGCACTAACATGACCTGGGCACTAACATGACCCGGGCACTGACATGACCCGGGCACTGACATGACCCGGGCACTAACATGACCCGGGCACTAACATGACCCGGGCACTAACATGACCCGGGCACTAACATGACCCGGGCACTGACATGACCCGGGCACTAACATGACCCGGGCACTAACATGACCCGGGCACTAACATGACCCGGGCACTAACGTGACCCGGGCACTAACATGACCTGGGCACTAACATGACCCGGGCACTGACATGACCCGGGCACTGACATGACCCGGGCACTAACATGACCCGGGCACTGACATGACCCGGGCACTAACATGACCCGGGCACTAACATGACCCGGGCACTAACATGACCCGGGCACTAACATGACCCGGGCACTAACATGACCCGGGCACTAACGTGACCCGGGCACTAACATGACCCGGGCACTAACATGACCCGGGCACTAACATGACCCGGGCACTAACATGACCCGGGCACTGACATGACCCGGGCACTAACATGACCCGGGCACTAACATGACCCGGGCACTAACATGACCCGGGCACTAACGTGACCCGGGCACTAACATGACCTGGGCACTAACATGACCCGGGCACTGACATGACCCGGGCACTGACATGACCCGGGCACTAACATGACCCGGGCACTGACATGACCCGGGCACTAACATGACCCGGGCACTAACATGACCCGGGCACTAACATGACCCGGGCACTAACATGACCCGGGCACTAACATGACCCGGGCACTAACATGACCCGGGCACTAACATGACCCGGGCACTAACATGACCCGGGCACCAACATGACCCGGGCACTAACATGACCCGGGCACTAACATGACCCGGGCACTAACATGACCCGGGCACCAACATGACCCGGGCACTAACATGACCCGGGCACTAACATGACCCGGGCACTAACATGACCCGGGCACTAACATGACCCGGGCACTAACATGACCCGGGCACTAACATGACCTGGGCACTAACATGACCCGGGCACTAACAGAGCGCCACATCTCTGTACCGCAGACGGAGACATACTGACCACTCCTGTATCTTCTGGATCACAGGATGGACAGAAGCATCGGGATTCTGCATTCACAATGAACTGAGAACCGACTAAGTCACTTATCAGAAGCAGTGAGGACTGCATGGAACTGCAGTGAGCACAGAGAACTCTATTAGCAGTTGTACACAATAAGTCTTCACCGTTTTATCATAAGTATAACAGAGCCAACACAACGCTTGCACTCTGACCCACCAGTAAAGATCTCTATTCTTGAATTTGTATCGTCAGAGCTGCTCAGATGGTCAACATTGCGAAATCTTTGCAAATAAAACTTTTTTGGGTATGTCAGATCATACACCATGTTTTCCGGCATATAAGGCGCGTTTTTCCCACAAAAAGTCTTTTAAGATCACCCTACCCCTTATATGCTCAAGGTCAAGGGTCAGCTCTGGGTTACGCTACAGCAGTGGTTTAATAACACTGCGTTACAACTGCACGTAAATATCGTCTTATATGTCTCACATGCTCGTGCACATTATATGCTCGTGCACATTATATGCTCGTGCACATTATATGCTCGTGCACATTATATGCTCGTGCACATTATATGCTCGTGCACATATGCTCGTGCACATTATATGCTCGTGCACATTATATGCTCGTGCACATTATATGCTCGTGCACATATGCTCGTGCACATTATATGCTCGTGCACATTATATGCTCGTGCACATTATATGCTCGTGCACATATGCTCGTGCACATTATATGCTCGTGCACATTATATGCTCGTGCACATTATATGCTCGTGCACATTATATGCTCGTGCACATTATATGCTCGTGCACATTATATGCATGTGCACATTCTATGCCGGAAATACCGTACTATTCCATATATCTTCATTATTTCCTCATCTCTAAACTCTGGGCTAGAAATGAGCAGCAGAGTGATCAAGAACATGGAGGAGAACACAGAACATTTAACTCTGTCATGATGAATAACGGTGCACATGAGAAAAGATATTTGTTGGGTTTCTGTATACTTTTAATTTAAATTCTTGGTTCCCTTTGATAAATAAATATCTCAAGGTGACCGTGAGTTTTCCTCTAAGTCATTGCCACAAGGAAATATCATCCTCCTTTACATCTATCCCTTCGCTTTTCTCTTGTCTACGTCACAACTTTTGTTAACCCTTTTAAATCTCTATACATTATACACCAATTTCTTGTGGGAGTGAAACATTTTTCACTGTCAAAACATCGAAGGAGACTCTTCGCCAGTTGTGGCCTTATAAGTCATTAGGATAGATAAATCGACCACTGGAGAAACGTCTTGCGTCAATGTAAGTCTTTATTATGCAAATATATTATTCCTACACTGTCGACATTAGCATACATAATGTACAACACTTGTAGAACTAGAGAGAGATTCCTCAGACCGTCGCTGAACTCTTAAATTAGACCGAAAATATTCGCTTTATTTCTGGACTGATGAATCTAGGTTATTCGTATACTGTGTGGTGGGGGGGGGGTTGTAAAGCAGGCGGGGTATGTATGTATGTATGTATGTTTGTATATATTCTTCCCTGAAGCCTTTTTATCCACTTCTCTGAGGCTATGGGTCCCACAATTTACACCAGAGGTATGTATATATATATATATATATATATATATATATATATATATATATATATATATATATATATATATATATATATATATATATATATATATATATATATATATATATGTCATGTCTGAGGGCAATGTGTGGTGTGAATATAATGCAGAGAATTCGTAGTTTGGAAGTTAGGAGGAGGTGTGGGATTGCCAAAACTGTTGTCCAGAGGGCTGAGGAAGGGTTGTTGAGGTGGTTCGGACATGTAGAGAGAATGGAGCGAAACAGAATGACTTCAAGAGTGTATCAGTCTGTAGTGGAAGGAAGGCGGGGTAGGGGTCGGCCTTGGAAAGGTTGGAGGGAGAGGGTAAAGGAGGTTTTGTGTGCTAGGGGCTTGGACTTCCAGCAGGCATGCGTGAGCGTGTTTGATAGGAGTGAATAGAGACAAATGGGTTTTAATACTTGACGTGCTGTTGGAGTGTGAGCAAAGTAACATTTATGAAGGGATTCAGGGAAACCGGCAGGCCGGACTTGAGTCCTGGAGATGGGAAGTACAGTGCCTGCACTCTGAAGGAAGGGTGTTAATGCTGCAGTTTAAAAACTGTAGTGTAAAGCACCCTTCTGGCAAGACAGTGATAGAGTGAATGATGGTGAAAGTTTTTCTTTTTCGGGCCACCCTGCCTTGGTGGGAATCGACCAGTGTGTTAATATATATATATATATATATATATATATATATATATATATATATATATATATATATATATATATATATATATATATATGCAAAACAACAGAACATCCACTCTGAAAGAATAGAGAAATTCCAAGCGCTTTCGTGACTACTCACATTATCAAGGATAATGTGAGTAGTCACGAAAGCGCTTGGAATTTCTCTATTCTTTCAGAGTGGTTGTTTTGCATATATATATATATATATATATATATATATATATATATATATATATATATATATATATATATATATATATATATATGTGTGTGTGTATGTGTGTGTATGTGTGTGTATGTGTGTGTATGTGTGTGTATGTGTGTGTGTGTGTGTGTGTGTGTGTATAAACACTGATCTCTGGCTGAAGGAGACTCGAACCTACGAACCTGGGAACAAGGTATGCAGTGCTATACCAATCTCACCACACTGGACAATACCTTGGCATCCAGCTTGAGCTACACGTTGATCCAAGGCAGCCAGCTTTCAGGGAGAAGGCTTACAGCTTTTCATCTCATCCCCTGCATGTATCAGCCTTACTAGAGATTTTAACAATGCAAGGAATTCGCAAGAGCAGGCGAAATATACACAAACACTGATCTCTGCGTACCATGTTCCAAGACTGAGGGACTGACCACCTCAAAACTTCAAGGGTGATGGACTGATTACATCGTCTTCAAGTATCTTCTGCTTCTATCAACTTTTCTGTACTCGACTGAAGAAGCCTACTGTGTAGGCGAAACGTTTCGAAATAAAGATACCTAACTGTTGCATATGTGTCTTACCTAACGAGAGAGGAGGTAAACCACTGCAATGACGAAGGAAAAAACGGTGGTTGGTGCACCGAGGCATCTGTGGAGACAAAAAACTGTATACATTGAGGAGAAAAAGGTAAGTGCACCAGAGTTTAGTGATACCATTGCTGTGTTATGAGTGTGACGCGTGGGTTTTGAATGTTGCAGTGAGGAGGAGGCTGGAGGCAGTAGAAATATCGCTTGTGGTGTGGAATATTATGCAGAGAATTCTGAGTTTGGAGATTAGGAGGTGTGAAATTACCAAACGTTTTATTTAAAGAGATGATGAGGGTTGTTGAGGTGGTTTGGACATTATGAGAGAATATAGAAAAATAGGATGACCATGAGGGCGTATAAATCTGGGGTGGAGGGAATGAGTCAGAGGTTATCCTAGTGAATATGGAGATAGGGAGTAAAGAAGATTTTGAGTGCTAGGGGCTTGGATATCCAATAGCCTTCTGTAAGCATGTTAGATATGAGTGAGTAGAGGCAAGTGGTTTTTATGATTTGATGCACTGTTAGAGTGTGTGTAAGGTAACATGAAGGGATTTAGGAAAACCAGTTAACCGGACTTAAGTCTTGGAGGTGATAAGTACAGTGCCTGCACTCTGAGAGGGATGGGGGTGTTGCTGTTTCCAGGGTTATCT
The DNA here is from genome assembly GCF_038502225.1 of Cherax quadricarinatus. Lineage (NCBI taxonomy): Eukaryota > Metazoa > Arthropoda > Malacostraca > Decapoda > Parastacidae > Cherax > Cherax quadricarinatus. The sequence continues at coordinate 17,553 of NW_027200167.1, read as the reverse complement.
GATCCGTGATGTCGGCGCCCTTCTGGCAAGACAATTGTTGAATGGGTGACAGTGAAAGAATGAGAGGTGTATGTCTCTGTACATACGGTGAAACTTTACATACAGTCACACTGAACATTGTGGAGGCGCTTGTGGTAGTGTCAGTAGCTGCTGATGTCAGCACTTGATGCTGGTGGTGTCGGCAGCTGGTGGTAGTAGCGTCAGCAGCTTGTGGTGGTGGCATCAGCAGTTGGTGGTAGTGGCATCAGCAATTGGTGGTGGTGGCATCAGCAGTTGGTGGTAGTGGCATCAGCAGTTGGTGGAAGTGGCATTAACAGCTAGTGGTGATGGTGTCAGCAGTTGGTGGTAGCGGCACTAACAGCTGGTGGTAGTGCCATCAGCAGATGGTGGTAGTGACACTAGCAGCTAGTGGTAGTGGCATCAGCAGCTGGTGGTGCATCAGCAACTGGTGGTAATGGCATCAACAGCTGATGGTAGTGACATCAGCAGCTGGTGGTAGTGGCATCAGCAGCTGGTGGTAGCGGCATCAGAAGCTGGTGGTAGTGGCATCAGTAGCTGGTGGTAGTGACATCAGCAGCTGGTGGTAGTGGCATTAGCAGCTGGTGGTAGTGGCATCAGCAGCTGGTGGTAGCGGCATCAGAAGCTGGTGGTAGTGGCATCAGTAGCTTGTGGTAGTGACATCAGCAGCTGGTGGTAGTGGCATTAGCAGCTAGTGGAAGTGGTATCAACAGCTGGTGGTAGTGGCATCAACAGCTGATGGTAGTGGCATCAGCAGCTAGTGGTGTTGGTGTCAGCAGCTGGTATTGGGATCAGCAGCTGCTGCTGGTATTGCCAGGATCACAAAGACCGGTACTGTTGAAAGGCTTGCTATACCTGGCAGCGGTAAAGGTAGAATACCTGCAAGGGAAAAATAATAAACAGTCAAGAACTCATAAGAGATAAGATATTCCATTACTTTGTATATTCCCGCCATCGATGCTAAATACTCGCGTACCTTCCACCCAGGTAGATGTTTGTGACTTGAAAAAGCCCACTGTGTGGGCGAAACGTTGTCAGTAAAGGATCACATTATACTGCATATGTGTTTATATTTCCAGGTGGTGGTAGTGGTATCAACAATTGAAGATGGTAGTGGTGGTGATGTCAGCAGTTACCAGTGGTGGTGATGGTGGCTGGTGAAGTGAGGGAGTGGGCTGGTGGAGGAGTAAGGGAGTGGGCTGGTGGAGGAGTGAGGGAGTTGGCAGGAGGAATGAGGGAGTGGGCTGGTGAAGTACGGGAGTGGGCTAGTGGAGTGAGGGAGGGCTGGTGGAGAGAGGGAGGGCTGGTGGAGGGAGGGAGGGCTGGTGGAGGGAGAGAGGGAGTTAAGGTTGGTAGAAAGATAAGATACAGAAGGGAGGGGCATCAGATGGAGGGTGGCGGAGGGTGAGGGTATAATTGGTGCTGTCTACCTGTCTGTCAAACTGGGTAAGTTCTCTACAAGACGCTCACAACAATATACCATCTCACAGACGCAGTTAATTACTTGATTGTCTGACTAGTTTATTATACAGGTTACATTCCCCCCCCACCAGAGTCTGACAACACCAGTGATAATGTGTTATCACACAGCAACACTCACCCCCCACCAGAGTCTGACAACGCCAGTGATAATGTGTTATCACACAGCAACACTTCCCCCCACCAGAGTCTGACAACACCAGTGATAATGTGTGTTATCACACAGCAACACTCCCCCCAACCAGAGTCTGACAACGCCAGTGATAATGTGTTATCACACAGCAACACTTCCCCCCACCAGAGTCTGACAACACCAGTGATAATGTGTGTTATCACACAGCAACACTCCCCCCCCACCAGAGTCTGACAACACCAGTGATAATGTGTTATCATACAGCAACACTCCCCCCCACCAGAGTCTGACAACACCAGTGATAATGTGTTATCATACAGCAACACTCCCCCCCACCACCAGAGTCTGACAACACCAGTGATAATGTGTTATCACACAGCAACACTCCCCCTCACCAGAGTCTGACAACACCAGTGATAATGTGTGTTATCACACAGCAACACTCCCCCCCACCAGAGTCTGACAACACCAGTGATAATGTGTTATCATACAGCAACACTCCCCCCCCACCAGAGTCTGACAACACCAGTGATAATGTGTTATCACACAGCAACACTCCCCCCCACCAGAGTCTGACAACACCAGTGATAATGTGTTATCATACAGCAACACTCCCCCCAACCAGAGTCTGACAACACCAGTGATAATGTGTTATCACACAGCAACACTCGCCCCTCACCAGAGTCTGACAACACCAGTGATAATGTGTTATCACACAGCAACACTCGCCCCTCACCAGAGTCTGACAACACCAATTATAATGTGTGTTATCACACAGCAACACTCCCCCCCACCAGAGTCTGACAACACCAGTGATAATGTGTTATCACACAGCAACACTCCCCCCACCAGAGTCTGACAACACCAGTGATAATGTGTGTTATCACACAGCAACACTCCCCCCACCAGAGTCTGACAACACCAGTGATAATGTGTGTTATCACACAGCAACACTCCCCCCACCAGAGTCTGACAACACCAGTGATAATGTGTTATCACACAGCAACACTCCCCCACCAGAGTCTGACAACACCAGTGATAATGTGTTATCATACAGCAACACTCCTCCCCACCAGAGTCTGACAACACCAGTGATAATGTGTTATCACACAGCAACACTCCCCCCCACCAGAGTCTGACAACACCAGTGATAATGTGTATTATCACACAGCAACACTCTCCCCCACCAGAGTTTGACAACACCAGTTATAATGTGTGTTATCATACAGCAACACTCCCCCCACCAGAGTCTGACAACACCAGTTATAATGTGTATTATCACACAGCAACACTCCCCCCCACCAGAGTCTGACAACACCAGTTATAATGTGTGTTATCACACAGCAACACTTCCCCCACCAGAGTCTGACAACACCAGTGATAATTTGTGTTATCACACAGCAACACTTCCCCCACCAGAGTCTGACAACACCAGTGATAATGTGTGTTATCACACAGCAACACTCCCCCCCACCAGAGTCTGACAACACCAGTGATAATGTGTGTTATCACACAGCAACACTCCCCCCCTCCAGAGTTTGACAACACCAGTGATAATGTGTGTTATCACACAGCAACACTCCCCCCCTCCAGAGTCTGACAACACCAGTTATAATGTGTGTTATCACACAGCAACACTCCCCCCCACCAGAGTCTGACAACACCAGTTATAATGTGTGTTATCACACAGAAACACTCCCCCCCTCCAGAGTCTGACAACACCAGTTATAATGTGTGTTATCACACAGCAACACTCCCCCCCACCAGAGCTTGACAACACCAGTGATAATGTGTGTTATCACAGAGCAACACTCCCCCCCATCAGAGTCTGACAACACCAGTTATAATGTGTGTTATCACACAGCAACACTCCCCCCACCAGAGTCTGACAACACCAGTTATAATGTGTGTTATCACACAGCAACACTCCCCCCACCAGAGTCTGACAACATCAGTTATAATGTGTGTTATCACACAGCAACACTCCCCCCACCAGAGTCTGAATCATCAGGTATAATGTGTGTTATCACACAGCAACACTCCCCCCCACCAGAGTCTGACAACACCAGTGATAATGTGTGTTATCACACAGCAACACTCCCCCCACCAGAGTCTGACAACACCAGTGATAATGTGTTATCACACAGCAACACTCCCCCACCAGAGTCTGACAACACCAGTGATAATGTGTGTTATCACACAGCAACACTCCCCCCCACCAGAGTCTGACAACACCAGTGATAATGTGTTATCATACAGCAACACTCCCCCCCCACCAGAGTCTGACAACACCAGTGATAATGTGTTATCACACAGCAACACTCCCCCCACCAGAGTCTGACAACACCAGTGATAATGTGTGTTATCACACAGCAACACTCCCCCCCACCACAGTCTGACAACACCAGTGATAATGTGTTATCATACAGCAACATTCCCCCCCACCAGAGTCTGACAACACCAGTGATAATGTGTTATCACACAGCAACACTCCCCCCCACCAGAGTCTGACAACACCAGTTATAATGTGTGTTATCACACAGCAACACTCCCCCCCACCAGAGTCTGACAACACCAGTGATAATGTGTTATCATACAGCAACACTCCCCCCCCACCAGAGTCTAACAACACCAGTGATAATGTCTCAGCAGTAGTAACCAGTTACCAGTCTCAGTAGTAGTAACCAGTAACCTGTCCGTTGACTCAACGACCAACCGTCTTGAGTCACGGTCTGTGCTGAGCTGACACTATTTTCAAAAGACCCACTACGGGGTACTGGCCAGCCGGCTAGTCAGTTTGACGAGTGTAACCAAGGAGACAGGTAACGGCTGCGGGTTCTCTCCACATATCTACGATTATACGTAATAACAGCCTACGTGAGTATTTCTACCCTAATCCACGTATCGAACTCCCACATGACAAATGGTGTACAGCGGTGTGGAGCGTGGATTTACGTTTTTAAGGGTAATTCAAGGCGTTTGAAGACTGTTGTGAGTAGCCGGCAGGGTCAGAGGTGAGTCTCCAGCCACCAGCTATACCCTCGCGCACCACCAGCCAGCAGTCGCCTACTCCCCTCAAACCTATTGCCTGCAAGCCTGTTGCAGCCGTTTCAAGCTTCCTGGCTTAGTTCGTGTGCTAATTGCTTCAATCTCCGAGGGGTTGACCCGGATTTTGCAATTAAGCCAGTCAGTAAGCCAGACTGTGGAAGTGAACGCCAGTCAGCCTATCATCCAGCCTGTCTCCTGTCATCCAACTGCTCCTCCGTGCTTTGTGCATCGTTACACGTCTTCCAGTCATCCATTCTCGTGGGGTAAGCCAGTCAGCCAACCCAGCTTCTAACCCAGCTGCGAGAGAGAAGTAAGCCACGCAGTAAGAAGTAAGCCAAGTTCCTCTGAAGTATTGTTTATATCGCTTTGTGCTCCCTGTTGGATGCTAGGAGTGGTTTTTACCATTCCTGTGGCATAGAGTGGGTTTTTCAAGCCACCTTCGTGGGTGAGTGGGGTGCGCGGCAGACCCCCAGCGTCCCCCCCCACCATTCTCTCACAGCACCCGGGGTGCACGGCAGAAGCATCCACCCACCACCAGCACCAGCCATCCACTCATCTACCTGTGGTTGTTTGTACCCTTGTATCGGGTCCTAGTACTGTTTCGGCTCACATAATTGGTCAAGAGATTGTAGCTGGTGCCAACGAGATAAAGCCAGTTATGTGAGTTCGCCTAGAACGCACATTTCTTCACGACAACAGTGTGAGTGGAGGAGGAAACCCCCCCCGCCCCGTCACCAGTACACACCGCCCGCCCACAGGACAACACCTTCTTCCCGTCACCAGTAATCACCCGTCTACTACTCTCGACTTCAGTGATAATTTTTTTTGAGACATTTTCTTGCATTTAAAGACATTTGCGTGTGTGAGACATTTATAGTAAATTTGCTTGTGTACTCTAAACCTTGTGTTTTCAGTTTTTCTTTGACTCGTTAATTTTTACAATATTTTTCAGTGTTTTTATTTATCTTATATTTTTATTCTGTGTTTTTCCTTATGCTACTCCTGTCTGTAGTAAGTATTATTGTGTAGTGTACCAGTCAGTCACCCTGTGTGAAGTGATTCATTTTTTTTTATTGTATTCTTTCAGCATACCAAATTATCAATTTATTTCTATGTGTGTCCTTTTTTTTTTCGTATGCCAACAGTGTCTCATTCCTTTAATTTTTTCGCAGACTGTGTACCATTATTTTTGCCAGCAAATTTTTGTCGTATCAGTCACAGCAAGATTTTGTTGTATTAGTCACAGCAGGAATTTGTTGTAAGAATAAATTAATACTGTTGGGTGCTCCGCCACTGTAAGTGTTATATTCCCTGTTTTGTTCCTGTGTTTTATTTTTATTTTTATATTCTTGAACAAATTCACTCTTGATGCAATTTCAATTACTTTTAACGTAAAGTGTTTTTCTTACTCTGTTTGAGTAAATTGTTTTGTCTAATTTACAATTAAGAGTTAAAGTGTTCAATCAGTTTATTTTTTTGATCTTCATATTTTAATTCATTATTTTACCTGAGTTTTCCCAGTGACACTTTATTACTGCAGTGATTATTTCTATACTTTATTTTGTTGCACTTGTTCTGAAGTGAATTATTTTGTTGAACTGTTCTGCAGTGAATTATTTTCTTTTATTGCTATTTTTATGATTTATAATTTAATTTTGTCTATGCATTCTTAGAAAATATTTAAAATTTCCCAGTTAACAATTTAATAATTTTATTTTACACTTTCACATTGATTTAAAATTTAATTAATTAATTTCTTTATTAGCAAGAGTAAAGACAGCTCATTTTGAATTTAATTCAGTCTCCAGTAATATTTTTACTTGTATATTTCAATGTAAATTTTTTTTTCTTGGTCAATAGTCCTTTAAATTGAGTTTTCCTTCCTCTTGCAGTGTATCTTAGATATTAATTTTTTATTATTCTGCAGAATTAGTTGTATATCTTTTCATTTCAATTCTAGAATTTTATATCATTTTATTGTTCATTATTTTTGCTTTATTTGTTCTCGTGTTACTTTGCCATTATGTCTCACATACCGTCAAGTGATACTTTAGTGAATGTCGACACTCAGACCTCTCAGGCTACTACTGCTGGTCCTGTCATCAGTCCTCACAGTTCCTTACCGACTGACAGACCGACTCAGACACCGAGATATTATAGTTATACTCGTGATTCCCTTGATGCGTTACCTTTATTCAATGGCCATGTACATAGTCTTGAAGCATGGTTTGCAGCCATTCGTTCTCGTGCTAGTGCCCTAGCTGAAGGTCCTCCTTCAGAGGAAAGCCTTATCAGACTTGCTAAAGAAGCTCTTTATCGATCCCCTGCTGCTGTTCACGTTGTTGATCTCCTTGATATGCGAGACTTCAGGAATCTTACTAAGTGGTCACAATATGAGGAACTGATTCGTTCTTTCCTTGTCCCAGTAAAAACAGCTGACCCATATGTTGTTCTTAGGGAACTAGTGAATGCTACACCCATGAGTACTGAATCGTTGAGTGCATTTGCTGTTAGATTAGACAAACTTTTATCATCATTTATCAATGCTGTCCAATCATCATCTTTTCTCCCTGACGAGGCTAAACCATTTACAGAATCAATTGCTAAAATAGCAGCTTTTGGAGCAATTAAAGAACTAATGCCGCCTGCTTCTGTGTGTGCTTATGAGGCTCATCCTCCAACTGTAACGATGGAACCTCTTACAGCCTTAAATCATGTACGTTCCTTGTGCCCCCAGGGTACTTTCCCTTGTATCAAAAGTAATGTCACCCATATGCCTCAGTCTGCACCACCTCTTGTTTGCGCCACAGAGACAAATCGTAGTCGTCAACCATCTCAGAGATCACCAAGGACCAGTGTACAGAGTCGTTATACACCTCGTAGTATTCATAGTACATTCAGTGACCATAGTCGGCGGAATTGTTACAACTGTGGTTTCCGTGGCCATATTGCAATTAATTGTCCTGATAGTTACCCTAAGAGACGTCGTACTGATGATGAGTACTCAGATCTTCCCTACTGTACTTATCATAGAATACATGGACATGACACATCTGAGTGTACCAGAACCAGTCTCAGTCTACAAATTCGGGGGAATCCGAGCGCCCCAGTCAAACCGTCCAGTAAGTGATAATGAATATTCCATACCAGTTCGTAATTCCTTCCATGCCTTGTGTAGTCTCGAGGAAACAGTCTCGTTGATCATCTTGCGTCACACGTTTTCAACGAAGATATTTTTGGGGATCCAGTGGAAAAAACCTTCTCCGATGACGATTCTCCTTTGCATGTTAATTCTAACCCAAAAATAGGTCCCTTGGTGCAAGCAAGTGTCGTTAATGTGCCCGTTCATGTATTCCTGGACTCTGATGCGCAAGTCAGTATTATAAGGTCTAGTTTGTTAAAGGATAAGCAGTTACGCTGTGTCCTTCTCGTAGAACCAACTAATGTGTCCACCCTTAGTGGTGTGGCTGGTTCTAGCATGTGTCCCAGGTCAGACTTCTCTCAGCTTTTCTATCCAAGGTGGAGAGTTTACTGCTTTCTTCCTTGTTGTGGACCAGATTAATTTCCCTGGTGATCTTATACTGGGATTTGTTTTCATGAGAGATTCACGCGTTGTGCTTTATCCTTACTGATGGCATGCTCAAATTAACAACTTGATCGTACCATTATGGGGCTACCAGCTTGGATCCCAGATCTGTCATACTGCTGCACAGTATGAAGTTCGGATTAAGTCTTTACAGACTTGTGCGTTTTCTAGTAATGTAACCAAGCAGTTAGGCACTAGTAATCCTGTCATTCCTGTCTGTGATCAAATTCCTACAATTTCATGCACGCAGGATAGCGTACAGTTGCCTCAGGTGTCAGAGGAACCTCAGACAACTTTGGGTACTGCGCCTATCCCTGCGATGACTGATACTTCAAGTGGTAGTTCCTCTACAGGAGACGCCTTGTTGGAAAACGACTACCTGAAACTAGTAATGCCATCTCTAGTTGATGTCACATGCCATCTGCTGAAAGACGTTCCTGTCGCAGCTAGTGCACTCACTAGAGTGTGTGTGTAGTTGTCCCTCGTGTTATAGATGGTGATAATGTCCTGGTTGACAGTGATTCTCGCAAGGTAAAGGGTTTGTATGTCGAACCATCATTACATGTTGTAAGAGATTATAAGATCCATTACTTCCTCGCTAACACTTCTAATCAGTCTTCGCCTCAGAGCGAACACCACCATTGTTGACCTCGTTCACTATCCTTACCCTGTTCATGCAGAGGATGAGTTGTCACCTGACCAGTGGGTCGGTGCTATTTTGACTGGGGAGAATCCACCCATTCCACCAACAGAGAAAGACTTAGCTCCCATTGACTTCCCAAACGAGGTAAAGTGTTTGTTGCTTCTGTTGAACAAACGCCGTGGAGCCATTGCCTTACCAGGTGAGAAGATGGGTATAACGAACCTATTATCCCATTATATCCCACTTGAACCTTGTACCAGACCTATTTACATACCTGCATCCAGAATGCCTCGTTCACAAGTTGCTGTTGCAGAAGAAATGATCAATAAGATGCCTGATGATGGTGTAACTGCACCCAGTAATTCACCCTGGAATGCACCCTTAATCCTAATACCAAAGAAGGACGGTACTTAGTGCCCAGTGATTGACTTTAGGAAGTTGAATGCAAAACCAATTCCAGATCACCTCCCACTTCCAATACTTTGCGACCTTTTACGAAATATTGGAGATAACAAAGTGTTTTCGATCCTGGACTTGGCACAAGGGTTGTGCCAAGTCCCTCTCCACGAGGACAACGAAGAGCTAACTGTATTTTCCACTATTACAGGTCATTATCATTTCCTCAAAATAGCCTTCAGTTTACGCTCCTCAGCTATGACCTCCTCGAGGCTCATGACAAATATATTCGGAAGCCTCATAGGTAATGTACTCATGGTGTACTTGGATGACATAATTGTCATGTCCGAAGAAGAGGAGACACACCTGGAAAGACTTGATTTGGTATTTGATAAGGTTGAAGAAGCCAATTTAAAGATCAAATTATGTAAATGTTAATTTTTCAGATCAGAGATCAAGTTTCCTGGTCATATAGTCACTCCTAGAGGGGTTAAGAATGACCAAAGCGAAGTAACTGTTGTATAAAATTTTCCAGCTTCAAAATCTACTGATGCTGTAAGATCTTTGAGGGTTTAGCAGGAATATAATTATACATCTTTCATTGCCAATTTCTCGTCTATAGCAGCTCCTCTGAGTTGCTTAAGAAAGTTGCTCATTTCGTCTGGACCTTCCGTCAAGAAAGAGCATTCTAAACTCTGAAAGAAAAGCTAACTTCTGCTCGTATTTGAAATTCCCTGATTTTTCAAAGCCTTTCTACCTAACCAGTGATGCTAGTTCAATCAGCACGGGTGCCGTTCTAGCTCAGAAGACCGACAGTAAGTACAACGCAGTAGCATTTGCTAGCCGTATTCTCACAAAGGCTGAAAGAAACTATACAATAACTGAACAAGAAGCTTTAGCCATAGTTTGGTCATTAAAACATTTCAAAGATATTACTTATCAGTACCGTATTCACGTCTTGACAGATCATGCTCCATCGATTCCCTTGTTCCAGAAAACACAACCCACTGGAAGATTAGCCAGATGGTCCTTGACTATCCAAGAGTTCAACCCAACCTATGAACACTTACCTGGCAAATTAAAACTAGTCGCAGGTGCTTTATCACAACATATTAGTATAGTAATAGCAGATCCTGTATTTAGTGCTGAGGATGAAAAGAACGCTCCAAGAACAGATCCCATGTGGGCTGGTGTAATTCGATTCCTCCTGCAGGAAGATCAGATTCTCTCTGTGAAGCCACCAGCACCCATTAGTGACTTTGTCATGAACCAAGAGTTACTGTATCGCACAGCCAAGCTGATGACTCCTTACAGAAGGGTATACCAGTTAGTAATTCCACAGGCACTATTAAATGTACGTATTCCTACAGTTGGTTCATGATGAACCAGGTGTTGCACACCCTGGTATGGATCATTCTGTAAAAAAAGCCAGATTGAAATACTTTTGGCCTCGCATGGCAAATGACATTTCTGAGTATGTTAAGAAATGTAGTGTCTACATGCAGCATAAAGGTAATATTAGTGGTCTTAATCCAATCCAGGTGTATCCCGCTACTAGCGAACCTTGAGAAAGAGTTGCACTAGATTTGTTAACTAATTTCCAATGCTCCCCAACAAACATCTCTGTGTTATGGTAGACCATTTCACCAGATATTGAGAGTTTGTTCCTATAGCAGATAAGACTGCCGAGACAGTAGCTAAAGCATTTAAGGAACGCATAATGTGCAGGCATACTACCTCTAAGTCCCTAGTAACAGATAATGGAAGTGAATTCTGTAATGAGATTCTTGAAAAGTTGTGCACTTTGTACAAGATCTCTAAATCGACCATTGTTCCATGTCACCCTCCAAGTGATGGTCTAGCAGAAAGAACAAATAAGAAAATACTCGATGTGTTGCAAGCTACTATCAATCCCAAAAGTGCAGCGTGGGATGAAGTTACACCTGATGGTCAGTGTGCAAGAAATTCTGTTTACAATACTTCCATAGGTGACACTCCACATTATGTATTGTATGGTGTATATAAGCGCTTACCATATGAGTTGTTATATTCTAATCCGAAGCCAAATGACATTCCTGATGATTTCATAACTCGTACCAGCTTAGCTCAAGGTGTCTTCAGAAGAATCCGAGACACTCTTCATAAATCAACAGCAGAATTTACAAGTCACTAACACTCGAGCAAAACCAGCCAAAATTAAATAGGATCGAGAGTTGTGCTGAATAATTTCAATAAAACATCCGCAGTGCCTAAGCTCGATCAAAAGTTTGTTGGTCCATATCGAGCAGTCGAACATGTCAGTGGACAAAGTATAAAGTTAGAGAAATCAGCACTGGTCAGTATAAAGAATCGCAATAGATCATATGAAGTTAGTATGCGATGGTTATGAAGTTCCTAACTTCCAGAGAAATGCGAGACACTCTTGACAATCCTCGTGACTCAGTTCCCTCTACCAGACAGACGAACAACCTGATTGTCATTATTCCTTACGTATATGACAAGTAATGAGGAATCCCCAAGTTTCAGTTGTAAATACCAATTAAGATCCTCCTCACCCATGGCATGTGTTACCCATTGCCACAGAATCAGGCTCCCCCCAGGGATGATCACCACTTTGCATATGTAAATCTCACCCTAGCAGAGTTGGGTTTAAATGTAAAAAATCTCTATTGATAGATAATCTAGTCTAGAGAGTATTTCAACACTGTTTACTATATCAACATACTGATGTTCAAAAAAAAAAAATTTAAGTGTTCACGTTCTCTCCGAATTCTGAGATTAAACAGTAAAAGACTTGTGTGCACCAAGTCTACCTTTTCTGTTAAAAACTTTCTTCTTTGTAAATATTTCCTCAGAATCCATAGATCACATGAATACAGATTGATCGATCAAAATTTTTGTTTTTATCACTTGTAATCTCAACGTTGAGTTCGTTGTTCATTTGTTGAGTTTTAAGTTGTACTATAGTATACCTTGTATTACATTACAGTTCAGTTACGTAAGCTTTCATTCCAATGTTCTACTTATGTATCTATAATGTTTCATGTTGTGTACTTTGACATTGTATAGAATCAGCCCAAGCCGTATACCTGCCATCTCTAGTTCGTATTAGTTGTATGTCGGGACGACATACGTTAGCGTCGCCGAGCTCTCAGCAGTAGTAACCAGTTACCAGTCTCAGTAGTAGTAACCAGTTATCAGTAACCTGTCCGTTGACTCAACGACCAACCGTCTTGAGTCACGGTCTGTGCTGAGCTGACACTATTTTCAAAAGACCCACTACGGGGTACTGGCCAGCCGGCTAGTCAGTTTGACGAGTGTAACCAAGGAGACAGGTAACGGCTGCGGGTTCTCTCCACATATCTACGATTATACGTAATAACAGCCTACGTGAGTATTTCTACCCTAATCCACGTATCGAACTCCCACATGACAAATGTGTTATCATACAGCAACACTCCCCCCCACCAGAGTCTGACAACACCAGTTATAATGTGTGTTATCACACAGCAAAACTTCCCCCCACCAGAGTCTGACAACACCAGTGATAATGTGTTATCATACAGCAACACTCCCCCCCACCAGAGTCTGACAACACCAGTTATAATGTGTGTTATCACACAGCAAAACTTCCCCCCACCAGAGTCTGACAACACCAGTGATAATGTGTTATCATACAGCAACACTCCCCCCACCAGAGTCTGACAACACCAGTTATAATGTGTGTTATCACACAGCAACACTCCCCCCCCACCAGAGTCTGACAACACCAGTTATAATGTGTGTTATCACACAGCAACATTCCTCCCCCCACCAGAGTCTGACAACACCAGTGATAAAGCGTGTTATCACATAGGAACATTTCCCCCCCACCAGAGTCTGACAACACCAGTGATAATGTGTGTTATCACTCAGCAACACTCCCCCCCACCCGAGTCTGACAACACCAGTGATAATGTGTTATCACACAGCAACACTCCCCCCCACCAGAGTCTGACAACACCAGTTATAATGTGTGTTATCACAGAGCAACACTCCCCCCCACCAGAGTCTGACAACACCAGTGATAATGTGTGTTATCACAGAGCAACACTCCCCCCCACCAGAGTCTGACAACACCAGTTATAATGTGTGTTATCACAGAGCAACACTCCCCCCACCAGAGTCTGACAACACCAGTGATAATGTGTGTTATCACACAGCAACACTCCCCCCACCAGAGTCTGACAACATCAGTTATAATGTGTGTTATCACACAGCAACACTCCCCCCACCAGAGTCTGACAACATCAGTTATAATGTGTGTTATCACACAGCAACACTCCCCCCCTCCAGAGTCTGACAACACCAGTTATAATGTGTGTTATCACACAGCAACACTCCCCCCACCAGAGTCTGACAACACCAGTGATAATGTGTTATCACACAGCAACACTCCCTCCACCAGAGTCTGACAACACCAGTTATAATGTGTGTTATCACACAGCAACACTCCCCCCCACCACAGTCTGACAACACCAGTGATAATGTGTTATCATACAGCAACACTCCCCCCCACCAGAGTCTGACAACACCAGTGATAATGTGTTATCACACAGCAACACTCCCCCACCAGAGTCTGACAACACCAGTGATAATGTGTTATCACACAGCAACACTCCTCCTCACCAAAGTCTGACAACACCAGTGATAATGTGTTATCACACAGCAACACTCCCCCCACCAGAGTCTGACAACACCAGTGATAATGTGTTATCATACAGCAACACTCCCCCCCACCAGAGTCTGACAACACCAGTTATAATGTGTGTTATCACACAGCAACACTCCCCCCCACCAGAGTCTGACAACACCAGTGATAATGTGTTATCATACAGCAACACTCCCCCCCCCCCACCAGAGTCTAACAACACCAGTGATAATGTGTTATCATACAGCAACACTCCCCCCCCACCAGAGTCTGACAACACCAGTTATAATGTGTGTTATCACACAGCAAAACTTCCCCCCACCAGAGTCTGACAACACCAGTGATAATGTGTTATCATACAGCAACACTCCCCCCACCAGAGTCTGACAACGCCAGTTATAATGTGTGTTATCACACAGCAACACTCCCCCCACCAGAGTCTGACAACACCAGTTATAATGTGTTATCACACAGCAACACTCGCCCCCACCAGAGTCTGACAACACCAGTGATAATGTGTGTTATCACACAGCAACACTCCCCCCCCACCAGAGTCTGACAACACCAGTTATAATGTGTGTTATCACACAGCAACACTCCCCCCACCAGAGTCTGACAACACCAGTGATAATGTGTGTTATCACACAGCAACACTCCCCCCACCAGAGTCTGACAACACCAGTGATAATGTGTGTTATCACACAGCAACACTCACCCCCCCACCAGAGTCTGACAACACCAGTGATAATGTGTTTTATCACACAGCAACACTCACCCCCCCCCCCCCACCAGAGTCTGACAACACCAGTTATAATGTGTGTTATCACACAGCAACACTCCCCCCACCAGAGTCTGACAACACCAGTGATAATGTGTTATCACACAGCAACACTCCCTCCACCAGAGTCTGACAACACCAGTTATAATGTGTGTTATCACACAGCAACACTCCCCCCCACCACAGTCTGACAACACCAGTGATAATGTGTTATCACACAGCAACACTCCCCCCCACCAGAGTCTGACAACACCAGTGATAATGTGTTATCACACAGCAACACTCCCCCCACCAGAGTCTGACAACACCAGTTATAATGTGTGTTATCACACAGCAACACTCCCCCCCACCACAGTCTGACAACACCAGTGATAATGTGTTATCATACAGCAACATTCCCCCCACCAGAGTCTGACAACACCAGTGATAATGTGTTATCACACAGCAGCACTCCCCCCCCACCAGAGTCTGACAACACCAGTTATAATGTGTGTTATCACACAGCAACACTCCCCCCCACCAGAGTCTGATAACACCAGTGGTAATGTGTTATCATACAGCAACACTCCCCCCCCCCCACCAGAGTCTAACAACACCAGTGATAATGTGTTATCATACAGCAACACTCCCCCCCCACCAGAGTCTGACAACACCAGTTATAATGTGTGTTATCACACAGCAAAACTTCCCCCCACCAGAGTCTGACAACACCAGTGATAATGTGTTATCATACAGCAACACTCCCCCCCACCAGAGTCTGACAACACCAGTTATAATGTGTGTTATCACACAGCAAAACTTCCCCCCACCAGAGTCTGACAACACCAGTGATAATGTGTTATCATACAGCAACACTCCCCCCACCAGAGTCTGACAACACCAGTTATAATGTGTGTTATCACACAGCAACACTCCCCCCCCCACCAGAGTCTGACAACACCAGTTATAATGTGTGTTATCACACAGCAACATTCCCCCCCCCACCAGAGTCTGACAACACCAGTGATAAAGCGTGTTATCACATAGGAACATTTCCCCCCCACCAGAGTCTGACAACACCAGTGATAATGTGTTTTATCACTCAGCAACACTCCCCCCCACCCGAGTCTGACAACACCAGTGATAATGTGTTATCACACAGCAACACTCCCCCCCCCCACCAGAGTCTGACAACACCAGTTATAATGTGTGTTATCACAGAGCAACACTCCCCCCCACCAGAGTCTGACAACACCAGTGATAATGTGTGTTATCACAGAGCAACACTCCCCCCCACCGGAGTCTGACAACACCAGTCATAATGTGTGTTATCACACAGCAACACTCCCCCCCCCACCAGAGTTTGACAACACCAGTGATAATGTGTGTTATCACACAGCAACACTCCCCCCCACCAGAGTTTGACAACACCAGTTATAATGAGTGTTATCACACAGCAACACTCCCCCCCCACCAGAGTTTGACAACACCAGTGATATTGTGTTATCATACAGCAACACTCCCCCCCCAGAGTCTGACAACACCAGTTATAATGTGTGTTATCACACAGCAACACCCCCCCCACCAGAGTCTGACAACACCAGTTATAATGTGTGTTATCACATAGGAACATTCCCCCCCACCAGAGTCTGACAACGCCAGTTATAATGTGTGTTATCACACAGCAACACTCCCCCCCCACCAGAGTCTGACAACACCAGTGATAATGTGTTATCACACAGCAACACTCCTCCCCACCAGAGTCTGACAACACCAGTGATAATGTGTTATCACACAGCAACACTCCCCCCCACCAGAGTCTGACAACACCAGTGATAATGTGTTATCACACAGCAACACTCCCCCCCACCAGAGTCTGACAACACCAGTGATAATGTGTTATCACACAGCAACATTCCCCCCCACCAGAGTCTGACAACACCAGTGATAATGTATGTTATCGCACAGCAACACTCCCCCCCACCCGAGTCTGACAACACCAGTGATGTGTTATCATACAGCAACACCCCCCCACCCGAGGCTGACAACACCAGTGATAATGTGTTATCACATAGCAACACCCCCCACCCGAGTCTGACAACACCAGTGACAATGTATGTTATCACACAGCAACATTCCCCCCCACCCGAGTCTGACAACACCAGTGATAATGTGTGTTATCATACAGCAGCACTCCCCCCCCCACTAGAGCCTGACAACACCAGTGATAATGTGTGTTATCACACAACAACACTACTGCCCCCCCCCCCCACCCGAGTCTGACAACACCAGTGATACAGTGTGTGTTATCACACAGGAACCCCCATACCTCCCGTCCCCTCCCAAGTTTGACAACACCAGCGATAGTGTATATGGGTATATGATTGAGGTGTATACATGGAAAGCAGGAATAAACATACGGAATGTAAATAATGTGTTAAAAATATATAAAACAGGACTCTCAGACTGCAGGGGTCGAGTCACAGCTCCTGGTCCCGCTTCATCGCTGCTCGCTACTAGGTCCACTCTCTCCCTGCTCCATGAGTTTTATCGTACCTCTTCGTAAAGTGTTTGTTGGTTTAACTTGATTGAATAACCGGTAATGTGCTTGGTAGCTTGAGGGCTGAAGTGAAACTTTTGGTTGACTAGGTACATGTACCTATATTTCAAAGGAATCGGATGCACAGGCAACAGATTGAGGCAGCCAAACCAGTCCCGGGGGCGGAGATGCTGTCAACAGGTTCAGTAAGACTCGAATGAGACCGATGCAGAGAAGCCTGAGCCTACCTCGGCGCCTGACATC
>NW_027200166.1:0-23596 GCF_038502225.1 Cherax quadricarinatus | reverse complement strand
CGATGCTATGTCATTTTCATACTGTCGCTGGGCCTCCCCTCCTTACCTGTGTAACTTGTTCCTTGGCCTGGCTCATGGGCGACTGATCTCCCTATTTTCAGGTAAGTGTTTCTTGCCTTTGCCTTCGTACTTTTTCCATTTCTCATTGCACTTTGTTTTTTTGCCTCCTTACTCCGTCGGGTAAACTAGGGGCTTGTTCTTGGTCTTCCTGCTTGTTACTGCTTGCCCTTGGGAATGAACCTTTCCTACTGCCTCCTGCATTTTTGTTGCTACATATTCCATCATTTCATTTACTGGCTTTCCTGCCAGTTCTCTGTCCCACTGACCTCCTTCTGCAGGAAGTTCTTTCAACCCTATGTAGTAATCCCTCTTTTATAGTCAGGCTTTTCCCCATTCTACTCCTGTTATTCTTCCTCCACTTGCAGCTCAACTATGTATTCTAAAGCACAGAACCACGTGGTCGCTAGGGGGCCCTCCTAGGGACTCTCATACTTGATGTCCTCAATAAGTCTGAGCTGCCCAGGGTGAACACAAGGTCCAATCTTGCTGGTTCATCCTCCCTCCTCACTCTCTGGTAGTGTCCTTAACAATGTTGGTTGGCATGAGGCTTTTCCAGCACCACGTCCAACATCCTGGCTCCTCCATGTTTCCTGGGGACCCCTTCATGTGGCTCCAGGCTCCCTCCCAGTCAATCTCCCTGGTGGCTTGAAATCCCCATAACCAGCAAACTTTGTTCTGCATGGAGGTGAGCTCTTCTGCCAATCCTCAGCAAGTGTGTCCACCATTGCTCTGTTGTTCTCTTCATATTCCTCTTTGGCCCTCCTGCAGTTCTGTGGTGGATTATAACATCAACTGCAAAAATGACCTTTTCACTTTGTGTTCCCCCTCTAGACTGAAGTGTACCTGCTATGTAGTCTCTTTCTCCTGTCCTCATCTATTCCCTTCCATTTTCTCTTGAATTTCCATCTGCTTTTTGATGAGCAGAGCAAATCCCTCCCTCCTCCCCTTACCCCCTTCTATCTTTCCCCTCATGATCTGGTACTCCTGGTGGGAAGATTGCATCTGGTTATTGTCCTGGAGTTTTGCTTTCTGTAATCTGCTATGATGTCTGGGACTTCTCATTGATTCTTTCTTGCCATTCCTCATGTTTATTCGTTAATCCATCTGCATTTGTGTACCAAACCTTCAACTTCTGTTCTAATACTGTAAACTGTGGTGTGGGGTGGGGGTGAAACCAGAGGGATCGGTGTGTGATGGTTGGTTTGGAATGTTCAGTTGTCCTTGGGGGGTAAGTCCGTGGCCTGGAAGTCCTTCTGCAGGTGTTTCTAAAAGGGGTGCGCTGTCCTTCCATTTGATCCCCTGGGTTATTTCTGCCTCCTCCTTTTCATTTCCTCCCATTTCTCCTGTTTTTGAACTTCTCTTCATTGTCTTCCCTTTCGTCCTGTGTTCTGTCTCGGTCGATGGTACACCACCTCGAACTTCCTGCTTGCCTTCTCAGCCGTGGCTCCCTGCAGGATCATGGTTCGGGCTTGATTCTGCCTTGAAAATTACTTTTGAGAGGGCGATTCCTTTTTCTTTGTGAAACCTACCCACCCCTCCTCCGAAAATTTGCCTACCTGGGCCATGTCCCCTCGCCTATCACCTTCATGCATGTCTTCAATCGCTTTTTTCTCCTCCTGCTTTCTTTCATCATAAGTTTCCCTTTAGCTTCAAGTCTAGGCCCATAGACAAACACGGATTCTTCCTCCCCTTTCCACCTCCCACTGTGACCTTCCCACTTGCATCCTCTGTATGTGTTTTTAGTTCCTTCCCTGTGGAGTGTTCCTTCCTTCAGTCCCTTCCTCGTTGGGTGGCCCCTATGCTTCTTGGTTTATCCTTCCTGCTCACCTGCCCTGGGCCCCCACACAGGTATCTGGTGGTGGTCCTTGGGTGGCATGTCCTGTAGCTTCCCATCAATGTCTTCCAACCTCTCTTGTCCTGTCCCCAGAGGCTGCCCCCTGTCTTTGTTTTGGCCCCATGATAAAAGGGTTTGAGCAGGACCTCTGCATACAGCTTTAGTTTTCCATGCTTCCTTCTGACCTGTTGTCTGTAGTTCGATGTAGCCATTGGCCTGATGCTACTTCTGTAATATCCTTTTGTCTCTGTGCTGTTTGTGATGTCTCAGCTCCTCTTCTAATCTCTCTATCTTGATTTCTGGCTTGCTGGTGGCCTGTTAAGCTTCCCACCTTCTGCATTCTGCTGCTAACCTCCTTCCTTCCATCTTCTTTCCAGCTCATCTAGCCTCCTTCCTTCCCAGTCTTCCTCCCCTTTTTTGAGCTCCCTATCCCTCCCATTCCTCCCTCTCAGATCTGTCCTGAGCCCCTTGTCCTCATCCTAAGGTTAGGGGAGGGGAATATGGATTAGGAGGAGGGATGGATGGCTTGTGGGGGAGGGGGAGGATGGTTATTGGAGGGGCAGAGATAGTTGGGGAGGGAGTTAGGATGGTTTGGGGGAGAGAGGGGATGGATGGTTATGGGGTTAGGTGGGGGAGGGATGGATGGTTATTGGAGGGAGGGAGGTTGCTTGGGCGGGGTTAGACGGTTTGGGGGAGGGGTTAGGGGTGGTTTGGGGGAGGGTCGGTGGCCTAAGGTGAGGTGGTTAGGCGGGGTGGTTGCGTGGTCGAAGGCCGCGTGTAGGCTCGGCGGCGGAGGTGTGTGTGTGTGTGTGTGTGTGTGTGTGTGTGTGTGTGTGTGTGTGTGTGTGTGTGTGTGTGTGTGTGTGTGGAAGGTGGATCGTGTGTGGAATGTGTGTGTGAATGTGGAGTGTGAATGTGTGTGTGAATGTATGTGTGTTGTGTGTGTGTGTGGTGTGTGTGTGTGGTGGTGTGGTGGTGTGTGGTGGTGGGGCATGTGTGTGTGTGTGTGTGTGTGTGGTGTGTTGTGTGTGTGTGGTGTATGTGTGTGTGTGTGTGTGTGTGGTGTGTGTGTGTGTGTGTGTGTGTGTATGTGTATGTGTGTGAGTGTGTGTGTGTTGCTTGTTGTGTTTATGTATGTGTGTATGTGTGTGTGTGTATGTGTGTATGTGTATGTGTGTGTATGTGTGTGTGTGTGTGTGTGTGTGTGTGTGTGTGTGTGTGTGTGTGTGTGTGAGTGTTCTGGCCTCTGTGTTGTGTGTGTGCTTGTGTGTGAGGGAGGGAGGGTTAGGGGCTTGAAAGGTCCTGTGTGTGTATGTGTGTGTGTGTGTGTGTGTGTGTGTACTCACCCCATTTGTACTCACCTATTTGTGGTTGCAGGGTCGTCCTAGCTCCTGGCCCTGGGCCCTGCCTTCACCGGTTGCCTACTGGGCCCTCTTCCTCTCCCCTCTCCATGAGCTTTATCAAACCTCGTCTTAAAACTGTGTATGGTTCCTGCCTCCACTACGTCATTTTCTAGGCTATTCCACTGCCTTACAACCCCTCTATGACTGAAGAAATACTTCCTACTATCTCTCTGACTCATCTGTGTCTTCAACTTCCAATTGTGGCCTCTTGTTTCAGGTTCCTCCCTGGAAACATCCTGTTCTTTGTCCACCTTGTCTATTCCACACAGTATTTTATATGTCGTTATCATGTTCTCCCTGACCCTCCTGTCCTCCAGTGTTGTCATAGGCCGATTTCCCTTTAATCTTTCTTCTTTCTATAGGATATCTCTTCAGCTCTGGAACCTAACCTTTGTCGCAAAACCTTTGTACTTTCTCTAGTTTCCTTGACGTGCTTTATCATGTGGGTTCCTCCAAACAGGTGCTGCATACCCAGTATGGCCTTCCGATATACACGGTGTACAGGTGTTCTTGAATGATTCCTTTACTAAAGTATCGGAATGCTTGTTCTCAGGCTTTGCCAGGCAGGCCCATATGCTGCAAGTGCAGTTATTCTGACTTGATGTGTGCTTCCGGAGACATGCTCGGTGCTTATACTCACCCCCAAGATCTTTCTCCTTGAGGTGAGGTTTGCAGTCCTTTTTGGCCACCTAGCCTATACTCTGCTCTGGTATCTTCTGTGCCCTTCCCTCATCTTCTGCCATGACTTTGCATTTGGCAGGATTAAATTCTGAGAAGGCCATTTGGTTGACCAGGTGTCCTGTCTGTCCAGGTCTCTTTGGAAGTCCCTGCCTGGTCTTCTTCATCAGGATTTAATTTCTCCTCAATTAACTTTACATCATCTGCAAACAGGGGCAACTTTCTGAACTTGAACCTTCCAAGTTCCGTCATGTCGTTCACATATACCAAAAATAGCACTGGTCCTAGGACCGATCCCTGGGTGGGACCCTCCCGTCCTGTCACAGGTGCCCTACTGTGATAAGCATCATTATGATGTACCAATGGACTCGTTGCTGCCTCCTGTCAGGTATTCTCTGATCCATTGCAGTGCCCTTCCTTCCTGTTATATGCGCCTGATGCCTCTAGCTTCCTGTACTAATCTCTTGTGAGGAACTGTGTCAAAGGCCTTCTTGCAGTCCAAGAAGATGCAATCCAACTCCACCCTCCCTCTTCTTCTCTTTGTCTTACTTCTGCTTATTTTATCATAAAACCCTTGATAGTTAATTTGGCTGCACACAGGATTTGCCTTCCTCCGTGAATCCTGTGCTTGGCTTGGCATTTATAACTTCCTGTTCCTGTTTCCAGGTAGCCTCCACCACTCTCCTCCTGACAATCTTCCTCCATAATTTTGCATACTATACACGTCAATGACATAGGTCTATAGCCTAGTGCCTCTTTTTCTGTCTCCTTTTTTAAAATGGGAACTACATTTGCCTGTCCTTCCATACCTCTGGTAGTTGCCCAGTTTCCAGGGATGTGCTTGTAGATTGTGGCAAGTGGCAACGTAATAAATATATCTGCTCCCCTCTCTAAGGACCCACGGGGAGATGCTGTCCTCGGTCCCATTGGGTTTCCTGAGGTATCGATGTCCTCGTAGCAGCTCTTCACCTCCCTCCTCATCTGTATGTATGTCGTCCAACACTTGTTGGTGTATTCCTTGCTGGTGTGTCCCCATCTGGTCTGTCCCCAGAGTCCTTCCTGTCTCTACTGTAAATACTTCCCTTAAACTCGTGCTGGAGCTCCCTCACATACCTCTTCTGGATCGTTCTTCTTGTGAGTTCTCCACCTCTTTCCTCAGCCTTATCACCTGGTCCTTGACTGTTGTCTTCCTCCTAATGTGGCTATACAACAGCTCTCGGGTCAGATTTGACTTTCGATGCTATGTCGTTTCATACTAATGTCGCTGGGCCTCCCTCCTTATCTCGTGCATACTCTGTCTCTGGCTCTTCTACTAATCTCCTTGTTTTCCCTGGGTCCTATGCCTCTGTACCTTTCCTTTTCCATTCTCTCTCTGTTGCACTTAGTTTTTGCCTCCCTCTACACCTTTGGGTAAACCAATGGACTCCTGTTTTGGTCTTCCTATTATTTCTGTTTCCTTGGGAACAAAACTTCCTCTCTGGCCTCCTTGCACTTTGTTGCCACATATTCCATCATCATCTCGTTTACTGATTTTCCTACCATCCTCTCTGTCCCACTGAACCTCCTGCAGGAAAGCTTTCATACCTGTGTAGTCCCCCTTTTATAGTTTGGCCTGTCCCTTTCAGTTCCTGTTACCTTCTCCACTTCTGTAACTCTACTATATATAGTCAAAAACTCAGGCACCACATGATCAGCTAGCTCCAAGGGGCCTCTCTGTAAGTGATGTCCTCAATGTCCGAACTGCTCAGGGTGAAATACAAGATCCTGTCTTGTTGGTTTCATTCCTCCCTCCTCCCCTCTCTCTCTCTGGTTGTGTCCCTTCTGACATGTTGATGCATGAGGTTTTCTGTACCACAATCCATCATCCTTGGCTCTCCATGTTTTGGGGACCCCTCCCATGTGGCTCCAGGTTTTCCCAGTCTGATCTCCCTGTGGTTGAAATCGCCCATTACCTCAGTGAACTTTTCTTGCTCTGCCTCGAGTGAGCTTCTTCTTGCCACCTCAGCCAGTGCGTGACCACCATCACCCCTGTTGTTTTCTTTCCTCTGTACTTCCCTTGTCTTGGCCATTCCTGCAGTTCTGTGGTGGGTTATAAGGTATCATTCCAATGACTACTTTATGTTCTCTGGACTGAATTGTACCTGACAATGTAGTCTCTTTCTCCAATCATGTCCATGCCCCTTCCATTTCCTCAAATCCCCAATACGGTGTTTTATGAGTAGTGTAACCCCTAACCCTCCTCCCCTCTCTACTCCTTCTATCTTTCCTCAGGATCTGATATCCTGTTGGGAAGATTTGTGTCTGTTATTGTCTCAGCGAAGTTTTGTTTCTTGTGACTGCTATGATGTCTGGGGATTTTTCACTGATTCTTTCTATTCCCCACTCTCATGTTTATTCGTTGTTCCCATCCAAGTGCTTTGTGTACCAAACCTTTAGTTTTCTCTATCATTGTGGTCATGCAAGAATATTCTGGGGCTTAGAGGGAGAGTCTTGGTGGGGCCTCTCATATGGGGGCTGTGGTGTAGGTAGGGGTGGGGCTTGTTGATTGGGGGATGGGGGTCAGGAATGCCCATAAGGGACATTGCTGGGGTGAGGTCGGTAGGATATGGGGGTTGGGTGGGTAGAGGGAACAGTGAGTGGTTGGGTTGTAGTATAGGGCTTGTCCCGAAGGCTGGTGCTGGGGAATGTCATGCGGGTGGAGTCTTGGTGGAGATTCTGTGGGGTGTGCTTTGCCCTTCCTCCTGTGTCCTGGGTCCTGCTCATTTTCATTGCTTCCCCGCTTCCTCCTTGCGTCTTCTGTAATTCCCTCTCTTTCAGTGTAGTCCCTTTCTTCTTGTGTTCTGTCGCTGGTCGAGGTATACTGGTACCCCCTCTTTGTCCCCTCAAGTTCTTGCTTTCTCTTGCAGAACTCCTGGTTCGGAAAGTCTGATTCTTCCTTGAAAGTTACCTCGACAGGCCTGTATCCTTCCACCTGCAAACCACCCAACCTTCTCTGATTTGGTCTCCTGGTCATCCAATTACATTGCCCTCCCCTATTGTTTTCCTATAATGCCTTCTAATCATATTTTTCCTCCTCCTGTTTTATTTCCTTCAAAGTTGGCCCCCTTGGCTTCTTGGACCCCGTGACAATTGTGTAAAAACTGATCCCTTCGCCCTTCTTTCTCCTCCCACCGAGTTCCTCCATCCTGTAACCCTGGAGGCATTTTATTTCCTTCCATTGATATGTTCCTGCCTTCAGTCCCTGTCATATCTTGGAAACTTCTATTCTCAGTGAACTGTCTTTCCTGATCAGCTGTCCCTTGCTACCTGCAGTTGGCTGTTAGAATCTTCTGCATATAGCATATTCCTTCATTGTCCCTCGACCTTGTCTCGTGATCTTAGTGTGCTCGTCGTCTTTTCCCTGGCCCTACGGGTGGGTCTGATAGGGCCTTTCGTGGTACGGTTCCTGTTGCTTACCGCTAAGGTTACCATCCCCTTGTTCTGCGCCTTCTGACTTGGAATTTCCTGATGTCACATCTGAATTGTCATTTGTCTCTCTAATCTTGTTTCACGCTGCAGTGCTTCTTCTTCAAGCACCTGTATCCCAGCTTCTGCTGCTTAAGACTCTGGTACTCCCTCCCACTTCCTGCACTCTTCAGCTATCCGCCTCCCTCCATTTTCTTACCTAAGCTCTACTATCTTCCTTCCCCACTACCTTCCTCCCTTTTTGGGAGCCTTCTAACTTCCCAGTCTCCTTCCCTCCCTGGTTCTGTCCTACCAGATCTCTGGCTTTTCCTCTGGTCCTCTAAGGCCAATTGATTTTTTTTTTTTTTTTTTTTTTTTTAATTACCTACAGACAGAAGGCTATTGAGGAGGGAGGAGGGTGTGGGGGAGAGAGAAAGGGTAGAAAGAGGGAGAGAGAGGAGGAGAAAAAGGGTAAGGGTGAGAGGGAGGGAGAGAGTGGAGGGAGTATGGGGGTGAGGGAGAGAGAGAGAGGGTGGGAGAGAGAGAGAGGGAGGGAGAGAGAGGAGGGGAGAGAGAGGAGAGGGGAGGAGAGGAGAGAGGGAGAGAGAGAGGAGGGAGGAGGAGAGTGAGGAGAGAGGAGGAGGGAGAGAGGTAGAGGGAGAGAGGTAGAGGGAGAGAGGAGAGGGAGGAGAGGGAGAGGGAGAGGGGGAGAGGGGAGAGAGGGAGAGGGGAGAAAGGGAGAGGGAGAGGGAGTGGAGAGGAGGGAGAGGGGAGAGGAGGGAGGAGGGAGGAGGGAGGGAGGAGGAGGAGAGAGAGAGGGGAGGGGAGGGAGGAGAGGGGAGAGGAGAGAGAGGAGGAGAGAGATAGGAGAGGAGAGAGAGGGAGAGGAGAGAGAGGGAGAGAGGAGAGAGGGAGAGGGGAGAGAGAGAGGGAGGGAGGAGAGAGGAGGGAGGGAGAGAGAGGAGGGAGGGAGAGAGGAGAGAGAGAGAGGGAGAGGAGGAGAGGGAGAGAGAGAGAGAGGAGTGAGAGAGGAGGGAGAGAGAGAGAAGGGAGAGAGAGAGAGGGAGAGAGAGGAGGGAGAGAGAGAGAGGGGGAGAGAGAGAGAGAGAGGGAGAGAGAGAGAGAGAGAGAGAGAGAGAGAGAGAGAGAGAGAGAGAGAGAGAGAGAGAGAGAGAGAGAGAGAGTGGAGGAGGGTGAGGGGAACGGGAGGGAAAGAGGCTATAGAGAGAGAGAGAGAGAGAGAGAGAGAGAGAGAGAGAGAGAGAGAGAGAGGAGAGAGAGAGAGAGGAGAGAGAGAGAAAGAGAGGAGAGAGAGAGGAGAGAGAGAGAGAGAGAGAGGGAGGAGAGAGGGAGAGGAGAGAGGGGAGAGGGGAGAGAGAGAGAGAGAGGAGTGGGAGAGAGAGAGAGAGGAGTGGGAGAGAGAGAGGAGTGGGAGAGAGAGAGGAGTGGGAGAGAGAGGAGTGGGAGAGAGAGAGGAGTGGGAGAGAGAGAGGAGTGGGAGGAGAGGGAGAGGAGGTAGGAGGGTGAGAGGTGGGAGGAGGAGGAGAGGGAGGAGGAGGAGGAGGAGATGGAGGGAGATGGAGATGGAGGGAGATGGAGATGGAGGGGAGAGGGAGAGGAGGGAGAGGGGAGAGGAGGAGGGAGGGAGGAGAGGAGGGGAGGGAGAGGGAGAGGAGGGAGAGGGAGAGGGAGGAGAGGGAGAGAGGGGGGAGAGGGAGGGGAGAGGGAGAGAGGGGAGGAGAGAGGGAGAGAGGGTGGGAGAGGGAGAAGGAGGGAGAGGGAGAGGGAGGAGAGGGAGAGAGGAGAGAGGAGAGGAGGAGAGAGGGAGAGGAGAGAGAGGAGGGAGAGAGAGAGAGAGAGAGAGAGAGAGAGAGGAGAGAGAGGAGAGGGAGAGAGAGGGAGGAGAGAGAGGAGAGAGGTAGAGAGAGGGACAGGAGAGAGAGAGGGAGGAGGGAGAGAGAGAGGAGGGAGAGAGAGGAGGGGAGAGAGAGAGTGGGAGGGGGAGAGAGAGAGGGGAGAGCGGAGAGAGAGCGCAGGAGGAGAGAGGAGAGAGAGAGAGAGAGAGAGAGAGAGAGAGAGGAGTGAGGAGTGATAGGAGGTGAGTGGGGAGGGTGAGGGGAACTGGAGGGAAAGAGGCCTATGAGAGGAGAAACGCGAGGGAGGGGAAAGGTAAGAGGGGGTGAAAGGTCTATGGGGGAGGCGGTCAAATTCCAAGGATCAGCTGTGTGTACTCACCTAGTTGTGGTTTCAGGGGTCGAGACCCAGCTCCTGGCCCCGAGTGTGTATGTGTGTGCGCACGTGTGTGTGTGTGTGAGCACGTCAGTTGTTTATATGTCCCAGAAAATACAATTCACTTCTGTGTATCCGTAATACTAATGAGATACCATTAACACTGAGAGTAGTTCTAATAATTATAATACTAGCGTGTGTTAACAAGTCATGATAATCGCTCTGGAGCAGGGTTTAGATAGCCAGTTACCAGTGACCGCAGGGCCTGGCTATCACTCAGACTTCCCCCCAACCACAAAACAGGTGATTTGTACGTTACTGGTCAGAGGGGACGTCCATCCAGCTGCCTGATGTACGATGCTCGCTGTACGATGACTCGTGCACCTCGCCCTTCCGCCAATGACTTCTTCGGCTATTCTTTTCTCGTTGCCCTTTTGAGTCCTCATTTACCACACTTATCACTTGTATACTGCTACTTTTATAATTTACACTTCACTTTTGGTAAGTACACTACTTATTTGTGATGACACCCAACCTGTTATGGCGGCGCTACTCCCTCAGGCCTACTGCTGCCACCACCTCTGCTTATATTTATGTATTGAATGTATATATATATATATCCCCTTTCTGGCTAGCTTGTTCACGCTGTGTGCTACATCACATTTTGTCGTTAGCCACCCTCTCTTAATTCTATTTGGTCTTTTCTCTTTAGTCACTCGCTTTGTACTTTGTATATGTGTAACAATGTGGCAACAGGTGCCAACTAGGCCTCAACGAACTGGCACTTTGAAATTTTGTTGTATAATTTCAGGCTTTCCCTCGCCTTTACTTTATTTATTTTTGCTAATACATTGGTTATCACTTGTAGGGCTGTTCACTGACGTTGTCACTAACACTGGTTGCTTCTAGCTGCTAAAACACGCCCTAAAAGCACTAAGATTCTCGGAGCCTGGCGCTTGTGACCCACTACACTGGCGCTTGTGTGTGTGTGTGTGTGTGTGTGTGTGTGTGTGTGTGTGTGTGTGTGTGTGTGGTGTGTGTGACTCAACAATCAATATTTGCACCAATAACTCATTACAGTTGTGACCGGGTGTGGAAGTGTGAATTGCTCATTACTCTATAATTTGTTCATGATTGTAGCCAAAGTTTAAACGTAAGTAACCATTCTACAGAATTCATTACCTTTGTAACTTGTGAGCTCATTACCTTTGTACCTAGTTCAGCTATCAAAACTTTGGGGGCCCAGTCCCTGGACCCATTACGTACCTCTGTAATCTGTAAATACCTTTGTAACTTGTCATGATTGTGACCAGACTTACCTGGAGTTCATTACCTTTGTAAATTGTGAGTTCATTACCTTTGTAAATTGTGAGTTCATTACCTTTGTAAATTGTGAGTTCATTACCTCTGTAACTTGCTCAGCTATCAAAACTTTGGAGTCCAGTCCCTGGACCAATTATGTACCTCTGTAATCTTTTGACTACCGCCCACAGGAACTCACAGCTCCCAACACTACTGTAAGTACATGCCTGCCTTGTATTCTAGTGGATTTAGTGGTTGAAAGCTTCACTTTTGACCAATAATAAACTTAGTCCTTTCAGTCTTGCTCTAGGTTGACTGTTGTAATAATCACCACGTCTTTTAGGTATTGTACTTATCATGGAGAGTGATTATTTAAGCAGTGGGTAACCTGTCTATCTTTTCAGCTTGGATGACAGAGAGGGTCACCTGTCAATCAACGAGAAGAACTGATGGAGAAGGACTAACGTCCAGAGACTTCCCCATTTTGGATTTAATTACCTGTGCACCTGTATGAAATTGCAGGACGTAACCCCACATCATTGCAGCTTTCCTGTCATCAGGATAGAATACTCACGGCGATACTCTGTGAAGAACTAGCCGGTGGTGGTCACCAACACCTGCGACCCCCCCCCCTCCACATCAGCAACGGCTAAGATTTCAACAACACGAAGTGTCACCAACACCAGACACCCCAATATATATATTAGCGTTGAGTTTAAATGTTATTTTATTCATTTAATTTTTAATTTTTCTTTCAAATAGGATATACCTGTCATGTTTTATTGTTTTATGTTTGCTTTAATAAATAATAAAGTGTTTATCTTTGTGAATTATTATTTCTTTTTCTATTCATTAATTTTCCTGAGGAGGAGCCAGCCTTGGTAATACTGTCTGAAGTTATTACAGAGCTGAGTAAGCCTTCACACTGAGTGTAATACTTAAGAGTTTAAGTTGTTCCATGTGGAAAGATATAATGGAAAGGGGGAGGAGTTGCACTATATGCACGAGAAAATATTAATTGTTGCATAAAAATAGGTGGAATAATAACAGTATGTTTGGGTAGAGTTTGTAGAGGGTCAAGAAAAACTAATTCTATGTGTAATATACCGACCTCCAGGCTTGGATCACGATAGAGGGAGACTTCTTTGGGACGAAATTGTTAGAGCTTCTAGACACAATAACAGAGTGATTGTAGGGGATTTTAACTTTAGTCAAATTGACTGGAATTCTTTGACCGGTAATCTGGAGTCCAGTGACTTTATGGAAACAGTTCAAGACTGTTTTCTGAAGCAGTGTGTAACAGAGCCTACCAGGGGTAATAATTTGCTAGACCTAGTCTTGTCAAATAAGGAAACACTCGTGAATAATCTGGAGGTCACTGAAGAGCTTGGCGCAAGTGATCACAAATCCATCACTTTTAGCATTAACTGGGAATACAAGGATAATGATAATACGGTAAAAATCCCAGATTTTCTTTTTGCCGATTATAGTGAACTTAAGAACATAAGAAAGGAGGAGCACTGCAATAGGCCTGTTGGCCCATACTAGGCAGGTCCTTCAAAAATCAAACCCACTAACAGCATAAGTGCTACCCAAGCAATAAGCCTTGTTAATCCTATTTACTCATGTGCAATTCCGATTCAAATCCAACCCCTCTTACTCATGCATTTATCCATCCTAAATTTGAAACTAACAAAGGTTTTTAGCTTCGATCACCCTACTAGGAAGACCATTTCACACCTTTCCAAACCAATACTTTCCTATATCCTTTCGAAATCTAAACTTGTCCTGGAGGGATATTCTCAAAACCTTATTTATATCCCCTTTATTAATATCCATCTTCCACTTATACACGTCGATCATGTCTCCTCTCATTCTTCGTCTTACATGTGAATGTAATTTAAGGGTCTTCATTCTCTCTTCATACAAAAGATTTCTAATGCAATGAATTAATTTTGCCATTCCTTGCTGAATGTTTTCTAACGAATTTATATCCATTTTGTAATATGGAGACCAGAACTGAGCTGCATAATCTAGGTGAGGCCTTACTAATGATGTATAAAGCTGCAGTATGACCTCTGGACTTCTGTTGCTTACACTTCTAGATATAAATCCCAGTAATCTATTTGCCTTATTACGTACGCTTAGGCACTGCTGTCTTGGTTTAAGGTTGCTGCTTACCATAACCCCCAAATACTTTTTGCATTCTACACGGCTAAGTTCAACATTATTAAGCTGGTAGGTGCTAGGGTTATGAACATTTCCGAGCTTTAGAACTTTGCATTTATCTACATTGAACTGCATCTGCCACTTTTCTGACCATGAATTGAGTTTGTCTAAATCCTCCTGAAGTTGTGAGACATCAACGTCTGAATCGATTATCCTACCTATATTCAAGTCATCAGCAAATTTGCTTGTCTCACTAGTAATTCCCTCGTCAAGGTCATTTATATATATAAACAACAATGGGCCTAAAACTGATCCCCGCAGAATGCCACTTGTTGAAGATCCCCACACAGATTTAACCTCATTTATGCACAGCCTGTGCTTCCTATTAGTGAGCCATGACTCGATCCATGACGACACTTTTCTCCCAGTGCCATGAGAATCCACTTTCTTCAACAGTCTCTGATGCGGTACTCTATCAAAAGCCTTACTAAAATCTAAATAAACAATATCGAATTCTTTATCATGATCAACAGCCTCAAAAGCCTTACTGAAGAAGGTTAATAAATTAGTTAGGCAGGAACGGCCCCTGGTGAACCCATGTTGAGTGTCATTAATCAAATTATACCTCTCAAGATGGCTTATATTATCAGCTATAACTGACACTAGTAATTTGCCTAAAATTGAGGTTAGGCTTATCGGGCGGTAATTTGACGGTAACAACTTGTCTCCTGCTTTAAAAATAGGAATTACATTAGCCATCTTCCACATATCAGACACTACACTGTTTGAAGAGTGAAATTAAAAATGTTAGTAAAAGGTTCACAAGAGTTCCATTTTGCATTCCTTAAGAACCCTTGAAAAAAGCTCATCAGGACCGGGCAATTTATTTTGCTTTAAACGGTCAATCTATTTGATAACCATTTTGCTAGTGACTGTGATATTTCATAATTTATCTTCTTCAGGTCCAATAAGAAAACCTAATTATTGGGATATTGTTAGTGTCTTCCTGAGTGAAAACCAAGAGAAAATAATTATTAAGAATAGAACACATTTCATTCTCCTTGTCAGTAAGGTGCCCAGAGTTATATTTAAGGGGACCTATCTTATCTCTGACTTTTGTTCTATAAATCTGGAAAAAACTTTTTGGGTTAGTTTTAGAATCCCTAGCAACTTTAATTTCATAGTCCCATTTAGCTTTTCTTATCCCCTTTTTAGCGTCCCTCTTAATGTCAGTATACCGATTCATAAGATGACCCTCACCTCTTTTGATGCACCTATAAATTCTTTTTTCTGTCTATTACAACCCAGGAGTCCCAAAGGCATGTTATCCTGGGTGTAAAGGGAGCAAAATAAACACAGCAGAAAAACTTTAGACTTATATTATCCTTCACCAGTTTAGAACAGAAGTATGAACACTATATACACTATGTACAACAATAGGTATTAGTGGACTCCACGATAAGCAAGGCAGAATAGAAGCCACTAGAGAGCAGACCGTGCTTCAACCAGCTCTAGAATGGGAATGACAAGGGCAGACAAGTGAGTGGTACCCACATCACCTCTGCAATTGCCAAAACCATCTTCTCATTGGCTGGAACCTGGGTACTGATTGAACGACGGGGCCCCATCGTCAACCCTTAGTCCCCTGGTTCGCTGGTTGGGGGAGATAGGCTGTCAATGAGGGTGTGTACATGCACTGAATGAAGGTTACATACTCTTTGCATGCCACACTGTCCTAAAAGATATTTGAACCTATTATTCATCCATTGTGGGTCATTTCTATTATATTTAATTTCCTTATGGGTATGGGTTTTGGCAGGAAAACAGTGAAGTCCCAGTGTAGTAATATTACGAGTTCTAGGGGAACTAGTAATAATAAGAACGAGATAGATATTGAAAAGCCAGGGACCTTGGGTGATAAGGACAGTAATAGGTTTAGTAGAAAAATAGAAATGAGCAGGAAGGGTAAAGAGAAAGGAGAGTCTTTCAATGTTTATTATGCTAATTGCCGTAGTGCAAGGAATAAGATGGACGAGTTGAGATTAGTTGCTAGTGCAGGTAACATTGATGTATTTGCCTTAACTGAGACGTGGTTTAATTCAAAAAGTCGGGACATGCCTGCGGAATGTCATATTCAGGGTTTTAAATTGTTCCAAGTAGATAGAAGTATCTGGAAGGGGGGTGGGGTGGCATTGTATGTCCGAGATCGCTTGAACGGTTGCATAAAAACGGGTATTAAGTCTGAAGTAACACATACAGAGTCTGTTTGGATAGAATTTTCAGAGAGGCATGAAAAACTGATTTTAGGAGTGATATACCGTCCCCCAAACTTAGATAGGGACCAAGGGAGACTACTATGGGAGGAAATTGTTAAGGCCACAAGGCACGATAATGTAGTAATTCTAGGAGACTTTAACTTTAGTCATGTTGATTGGAATTTCTTGACTGGGAATTTAGAATCATACGACTTCTTAGAAGTATTTCAGGATTGTTTTTTGAAGCAGTTTGTGACAGAACCTACAAGGGGAAATAACCTGCTTGACTTAGTTATGGCAAACAATGAATCCCTTGTTAATAATTTAGAAATTTCAGAGGAACTGGGTGCTAGCGACCACAAATCAATTACATTTAGCATTGAATGGAAGTACGATAGTAGCGATAACTCAGTAACAGTCCCAGATTTTCGATTAGCAGATTACGATGGGCTTAGAGAACACTTATCATCTGTTGATTGGGGTAACGAAGAGAGCTATCAATATGACAGTTTTCTGAACACAATACATGCTGCTCAAAGAGCGTTTATCCCATATAAAGAAATTAGATCAAATAGAAATGACCCAAAATTGATGAATAATAGGCTCAAATATCTACTAGGGCATAAGAAAGGAATTTATAGGCGTATCAAAAGAGGTGAGGGTCATCTTATGAATCAGTATATTGACATTAAGAGGGACATTAAAAAGGGGATAAGAAAAGCTAAAAGGGATTATGAAATTAAAGTTGCTAGGGATTCTAAAACTAACCCAAAAAGTTTTTTCCAGGTCTATAGAACAAAAGTTAGAGATAAGATAGGTCCTCTTAAAAATAACTATGGGCACCTTACTGACAAAGAGAATGAAATGTGCTTGATTTTAAATAATTATTTTCTCTCAGTTTTTACACAGGAAGACACTAACAATATTCCAGTAATTAATTTTTACAGTGGGCTAGAAGATAAATTATGCAACATCACAGTCACTAGTGAGATGGTTGTGAAGCAGATAGACAGACTGAAGCAAAATAAGTCGCCGGGTCCTGATGAGGTTTTTTCAAGGGTTCTTAAGGTATGCAAAATGGAACTCTGTGAACCATTAACTAATATTTTTAATTTATCTCTTCAAACAGGTGTAGTGTCTGATATGTGGAAGATGGCTAATGTAATTCCTATTTTTAAAACAGGGGACAAGTCGTTACCGTCAAATTACCGCCCAATAAGCCTGACCTCAATTGTAGGCAAATTACTAGAGTCAATTATAGCTGAGATTATAAGAAGCCATCTCGATAAGCATAGCTTGATTAATGATACTCAGCATGGATTCACAAGAGGCCGGTCTTGTCTAACTAATTTATTAACTTTCTTCAGTAAAGCTTTTGAGGCTGTTGACCACAATAAAGAATTTGATATTATTTACTTAGATTTTAGTAAGGCTTTTGATAGAGTTCCGCACCATAGACTGTTAAAGAAAGTGGCAGCTCATGGCATTGGGGGAAAAGTGCTCTCGTCGATCGAGTCATGGCTCACTGACAGGAAGCAGAGAGTGTCCATAAATGGGGTTAAATCCGAGTGGGGATCTGTAACAAGTGGCGTTCCACAGGGATCAGTCTTGGGCCCGTTGTTGTTTATAATATATATCA
This sequence comes from Cherax quadricarinatus, assembly GCF_038502225.1. Taxonomy (NCBI): domain Eukaryota; kingdom Metazoa; phylum Arthropoda; class Malacostraca; order Decapoda; family Parastacidae; genus Cherax; species Cherax quadricarinatus. Next base: position 6,583 of record NW_027200166.1, on the reverse strand, counting down.
ATGATCTTGATGAGGGAATTACTAGTGATATGAGCAAATTCGCCGATGACACAAAGATAGGTAGGATAATTGATTCAAACATAGATGTTATGGAACTTCAGGAGGATTTAAACAAACTATTCTTGGTCAGAAAAGTGGCAGATGCAGTTCAATGTAGATAAATGCAAGGTTCTGAAGCTTGGGAATGCCCATAACCCTAGTACTTATAAGTTAAATGATGTAGAACTTAGCCATACAGATTGCGAAAAGGACTTGGGGGTTAGAGTGAGCAGCAACCTTAAACCAAGACAGCAATGCCTAAGCGTACGTAATAAGGCAAATAGATTACTGGGATTTATATCAAGAAGTGTAAGCAACAGAAGTCCAGAGGTCATACTGCAGCTTTGTACATCATTAGTAAGGCCTCACCTAGATTATGCAGCTCAGTTCTGGTCTCCGTTTTACAAAATGGACATAAATTCGTTAGAAAACATTCAGCGTAGGATGACTAAATTAACACATAGCATTAGAAATCTTCCTTATGAAGAAAGATTGAAGACTCTTAAGTTACATTCACTTGTTAGACGAAGAATGAGGGGAGACCTGATCGAAGTGTATAAGTGGAAGATAGGTATTAATAAAGGGGATATTAATAAGGTCTTGAGGATGTCTCTCCAAGAGAGAACCCGGAGTAATGGATTTAAATTAGATAAGTTTAGAGTTAGAAAGGACATAGGAAAGTATTTGTTTGGAAATAGGGTAGTTGATGAGTGGAACAGTCTACCTAGTTGGGTTATTGAAGCTGGGACTTTGGGTAGTTTCAAATCTAGGTTGGATAAGTACATGAGTGGGAGGGGTTGGATTTGAGTGGGACTTTCACATCAGAGCTTATTTCTTGGGTGGCATTGAAAATTGGGTTGGGCTAATGTTTTGTTAGTGGGATGAATTGTAAAGGACCTGCCTAGTATGGGCCAGCAGGCCTCCTGCAGTGTTCCTCCTTTCTTATGTTATGTTCTTATGTTCTTATATGGTATAAATGTCCTTTGGGCAGCATGTATTGTGTTAAGAAAGCTGTCATACTGATAGCTCCCTTTGTTACCCCTAGTCCACAGAAGATAAGTGTTCTTTAAGCCCACTGTAATCTGCTAATCAAAAATCTGGGACTGTTACTGAATTATCCCTATTATACTTCCATTCGATGCTAAAGGATTTGTGATCGCTTGTGCCGAGTTCCTCTGTAATTTCTAAATTATTAACAAGAGTTTCCTTGTTTGCCATAACCAAGTCAAGCAGGTTATTTCCCCTTGTAGGCTCTGCCACAAACTGCTTCAAAAAACAACCCTGAACTACTTCTAAGAAGCTGTTTGATTCTAAATTCCCTGTCAAGAAATTCCAATCAATATGACTAAACACACAAATAACCCGCACATAAAAGAGAGAAGCTTACAACGACGTTTCGGTCCAACTTGGACCATTGACTTTGCCAATGGTCCAAGTCGGACCGAAACGTCGTCGTAAGCTTCTCTCTTTTATGCGCGGGTTATTTGTGTATCGTTCCAGTCACGGTATTGTTCCTTTTTTGTTATTAATATGACTAAACTTAGTCTCCTAGAATAACATTATCGTGCCTTCTGGTCTAAAGAATTTCCCCAATCTAAGTTTGGGGGAAGGTATATCACACCTAAAATCAATTTTTAATGCCCTTCTGAAAATTCTATCCAGACTCTGTATAGGTTACTTAAGACTTAATACCTGTTTTTAAGCAACAGTTTAAGCGATCTCGGACATACGGTGCCACCCCACCCCACTTCCCAATACTTCTGTCTACTTGGAACAATTTACAACCTTGAATGTGACATTCTGCAGGCATTTCCCGACACTTTGAATTTAACCACGTCTCAGTTATGGCAAATATATCAATGTTACCTTCACTAGCAACTAGTCTCAACTCGCCCATCTTATTCCTAGCACTACGGATATTAGCATAATACATATTCAAAGACCCTCCTTTTTCTTTACCCTTCCTGCTCATTTCTGTTTCTCCACTAAACCTATTACTGTCCTTGTCACCTAGTGCCACTGGCTTTCCAGTATTCACCTCATTCTGCCTATTACTAATTCCCCTAGAGCTCATAATATTACTACCTGGAGTTTACCTGGAGAGAGTTCCGAGGGTCAACGCCCCCAGAGCCCGGTCTGTGACCAGGCCTCCTGGTGGATCAGAGCCTGATCAACCAGGCTGTTACTGCTGGCTGCACACAATCCAACATACGAGCCACAGCCCGGCTGGTCAGGTACCGACTTTGTGTGCTTGTCCAGTGCCAGCTTGAAGACTGCCAGGGGTCTATTGGTAATCCCTCTTATGTATGCTGGGAGGCAGTTGAACAGTCTCAGGCCCCTGACACTTATTGTATTGTCTCTTAACGTGCTAGTGGCACCCCTGCCTTTCATTGGGGGGATGTCAATGCCCCTGTGACCCCGTATGAGACCAGGCCTCATTATGGATCAGGGTCTGATCAACCAGGCTGTTACTGCTGGCTGCACACAAGCTGACATACGAACCACAGCCTGGTTAGTCAGGTACTGACTTTAGGTGCCTGTGCCAGGGGTCTATCGGTAATCCCCCTTATGTATGCTGGGAGGCAGCTGAACGGTCTTGGGCCCTGGATGCTTATTGTGTTGTCTCTCAGTGTACTCGTGGCACCCCTGCTTTACATCAGGGGAATGTTTCATCTCCTGCCGAGTCTTTTGCTTTCATAGGGAGTGATTTTCGTGTGCAAGTTTGGTACCAATCCCTCCAGGACCTTCCAAGTTAATATTATCATGTATCTCTCTTGTCTGCATTTGAGGGAATACAGATCAAGGACCTTCAACTGTTCCGAGTAGTTTAGGTGCCTTATCGCACTTATGTGTGACATGAAAGTTATTTGTACACTCTCCAGGTCTGCAATGTCGCCAGCCTTGTAGGGGGCAATTAGTGTACAGCAGTATTCCAGCATAGAGAGCATAAGCGATTTGAAGAGAATCATCATTCAATTCAATTCAATTCAAAGTTTATTCTCTATAAGGATTACAATGCTGAGTTTACAGAAATTTGGTTATTGTTTGGTTTACATGTAGTAAAATTGTGATTACAGAGTGTACCACTAGAACGCTTAGCATGGCTAGGCATTTCGGGCATACTTTGTTTTATTCTTAATTGTAAAATATTACAAATTATGAGGTAAGTTGGTATTATGGCTAAGTGGCTAAATACTAGTTTATGACTTTAGCAATGTGAATGCTTTTGTTTTGGCACAGTATATAGTTTCAGTATTGGAGTATCACAGGATTCATTATTTTAAGACTGAGATTAATATTTCTGTTTATGGTCAAATGAGTGAGCGAGTGTAAGTGTGAACCACCAGGTGGTATTCGTGTAGTTAGTTGACGGGGTGTATCAAGGAGATAAGATGTTTTCTAATGGTAGTTTAGAAGGTGATGAATGTGTCTGCAGTTCTAGAGTTCTCAGGTAGGGTATTCCAGATTTTAGGGCCTTTGACATACATTGAATTTTTGTAAAGGTTTAGTCGGACACGGGGAATGTCGTAGAGACGTTTGTGTCTGGTGTTATGCCTGTGGGTTCTGTCACAACTATCAAGAAAGCATTTTAGGTCAAGGTTGATATTAGAGTTTAAGGCCCTGTAGATATAGATTGCACAGTAGTAAGTGTGGATGTACTGAACTGGGAGTAAGTTTAGATCTTTGAAGAGTGGGGGGGTGTGCTGCCAGGGATGGGATTTAGTGATTATTCTTACTGCAGCTTTTTGTTGGGTTATTATTGGCTTTAGGTGTGTTGCTGCAGTTGATCCCCAAGCACAAATAGCATAGGTGAGGTATGGATAAATAAGTGAGTGGTATAGCATGAGAAGGGCATTTTGCGGCACGTAGTATCGTATCTTGGAGAGGATCATGGGCTTAGCATCCCTAGTTTTGAAGGTTCTCATTATCCATCCCATCATTTTCCTAGCAGATGAGGTAGATACATTGTTGTGGTATTTGAAGGCAAGATTTTCTGACATTATCACTCCCAGGTCCTTCACATTACTTTTCTGCTCTATTGTATGGTTAGAATTTGTGGTATACCCTGACACATTTTTTTATTTTTTTCAAGTTTTCCATATCTGAGTAGTTCAAATTTCTCCTCATTGAACTTCATATTGTTTTGAGTGGCCCATTTGAAGATTTGGTTGATGTCTGCTTGGAGTCTCACAGTGTCTTCAATGAAGGCCACTGCCATGGTGATCCAGGTGTCATCTGCAAAGGAAGACATGGAGCTATGGCTTACAGCTTTATGTCAGAAATGAGGATGAGAAATAGAATGGGAGTGGAACAGATCTTTTTATCATGGCTGCCTGGGACTTTACTCTGTTTACTATTACTCTTTGTGTTCTATTTGTCAGGAAGTTGTAGATCCATCTACCAACTTTTCCCGTTATTCCTTTATCCCGCATTTTGTGTGCTATTACACCATGGTCACACTTGTCGAAAGCTTTTGCAAAGTCTGTGTATACTACATCTGTATTTTGTTTATCCTCTACAGCATCCAGGACCTTGTCATAGTGGTCCAGTAACTGGGTCAGGCAGGAGCGTCCTGCTCTAAACCCATGTTGTCCTAGGTTGTGTAACTGATGGGTATCTAGGTGGATGGCTATCTTGCTTCTTAGGACCCTCTCAAAGATTTTTATGATATGGGGTGTTAGTGCTATCGGTCTGTAGTTTTTTCAATTGCTTTACTGCCACCTTTGTGGAGTGGGGCTATGTCTGTTGTTTTTAGTGTGTGTGGGATGACCCGTGTCCTGCTCCCTCTCCATAAAGTGCTGAAGGCTCGCGATAGGGACTTCTTGCAGTTCTTGATGAACACAGAGTTCCATGAATCTGGGGCTGGGGCAGAGTGCAAGGGCATGTCATTAATTGCCATTTCAAAATCTTGCAGAGTTATAATAATATCCGAGAGTTTTGGGATGACCAAATTTTGGGCATCGTTCAAAAAGAATTCATTTGGATTGTCGACCCTTAGAGTGGGATGTGGATTGCTGAACACTGAGTCATATTGTGACTTCAGTATTTCACTCATTTCTTGGCTATCATCTGTGTATGTCCCATCCTGCCTAAGCAGGAGCCCAATACTGGATGTTATTTTTCCCTTAGATTTGGCATAAGAGAAGAGGGTTTTTTTTCAGTTTCCTTTATGGCTTTCAGTTCTTCCTGTAATTCTTGTCTCCTATAGGATTCCTTCAGCTTAAGTTCAATATTTGCAATTTCATTGACTAATGCTTCCCTTCGTATTTCAGATATATTGACCCCTGTGACTCTTCATCTTTGTCTGTATAGGGAACGTCTCTCTCTAGTTTACATCTTTTCTTTCTTTTTCTTAATGGAATGTGTCTTGAGCAGATCTCAAGAACCACAGAATTCATTTTTCAAGGCAGATGTTTGGGTCTGTGTTGTTTAGAATAACTTCCCAGCTTGTTTCCTTTAGGACATTATTTGATCCCATTGTATGTTTTTGTTATTGAAATTGAATTTCGTGAAGAGACCTTCATGACTGCTTGCATTTTGCTGGTGCAGAGCCCTGTGCATACAAGTCTGTACCTCTACTATGTTGTGATCTGAGTCTTTGATACAATTACGGAAAATTTTCTAGGGTGTTACCTACATATACCTCAACATTACATGCATATGAGTAATCTCATTGGAAGTCAACTATATTGTTTATGGTAGTCGGTGGCCCAGTGGCCTGGTGGCTAAAGCTCCCGCTTCACACACGGAGGGCCCGGGTTCGATTCCCGGTGGGTGGAAACATTTCGACACGTTTCCTTACACCTGTTGTCCTGTTCACCTAGCAGTAAATAGGTACCTGGGTGTTAGTCGACTGGTGTGGGTCGCATCCTGGGGGACAAGATTAAGGACCCCAATGAAAATAAGTTAGACAGTCCTCAATGACGCACTGACTTTCTTGGGTTATCCTGGGTGGCTAACCCTCCGGGGTTTAAAAATCCGAACGAAATCTTATCTCTTATCTTACCCCGTGTAGACATGTGAGAAAACTTAACCACCCCTGGTCACTGCAGGTGATCCCTTCGACACTCACAATCTTATCCATATCTATCCAAGACCAGTATAAATTGGATAACACCCACAAGTACGGCATTATTAAATAATTGTGGACTGTATAGATTATATTAGTTTAACTGAATGAAGGGGGGGATAAGTTACACATGGATATATCCATCAAGGAAAAACACTTGTACATAATCCCACCACTTACAGATATTCTCTGGTGGTGACTTGATGTAGCTGGATCACCCATAACCTATCCAATTACAACATACCTAACTGGCCAGTATCAGTCTGCTATAACTAGAAGGGTTACTTAACTATGGGTGGTTGATGCTCCTTATTTCCTCCATTCACCATCTCATTTTGATGTCCTGCTACACCGACACGGTTCTTATTCCAGCAGAACGAGGTATCCGTTGGTTTGTCCAGGTTTAGAAGTCGTAACTCCATAAAAACTTCACTATCCTCAGGACAGGAACACGAGGTAAACAGATGCTCACTG
>NW_027200165.1:0-23597 GCF_038502225.1 Cherax quadricarinatus | reverse complement strand
TTTTTTTACTGTATCAAGATTTTTAAATACAACTTTGATATTAAAAGTCTTAAGAAGAGAAGGCATATCAACCAAGTTTTCAAGTTAAAAATTCGACTTAATTTTTAAAAAACTGTTTAAATGAACAAGTTCTGCCCAAGTCTCTTTTTGCCTAATATCATCCTTGACATGAGAGATCGTCCTTTTGATGATTTTATGAGAATTATTCTTCAGAACATATTGAAATTGCTCAAATACAGGAGAAGGAAGCTTTCAAAATATTGAGAAAGAAAAAAATACACTTTTAATCAGGCCATTCCATCAGAATGGAAACAGTATGTTAGATCATTGCTATAACAAACTCAGAAGAATTTGTAATGAACTCAAGAACAAACTACAAAAAAAAATTAGACATTTTAATTTAAAATAGTGATTGGACAAAGCATGTTAATGACAATTTTGTAATTTACTTATCAGATGAAATATTAGATAAAAATACAACTGCTGCTCTAGGTTTTGGTCTAAGTTTTGCAACTTCAAAAAAAATAAAAATGTTGAAATTGCAAAAGCCTTTTGTAAGTTTGAAAAATCTTCTGATTTATCCACTGATGAAATTAATATTAATAAGGGAATGGTGTATAGCTCTATGTTGAAGCAAAACATTCCCAATTGCTTTCAAAGATTCTTTAAGTCTTATGATACACTTAACAATAATAAAAAAATGCGCATTACTAAAGCAGATAAAATAAATGCAACAGTAATTATGAAAGAAAATTATTACCAAGAAAAAATGAATAATATCTAAGATGATACTGAAACCTATTCTAAACTTAGAAAGAAATCCTTAGAAACCGTTGATAAATTAGACACACGTGCAACTCTTGGGTATCTTTATTGAGGAAACGTTTCGCCACACAGAGGCTTAATCAGTCCATACAAAGGAGAATCGTGAAGAACAGGAGGAGAATGAGGTACAGTCCCTCAACCTTGAGTCAATGTGGTCTGTCCATCAATCTTGAATAGAATACAGCATATGAGCGGAGAAGTGGCCTATATACCGTAGGCAGGAGAGGTGCAGCAGTCGTAGGTGGTGTCACATTTGTCCAATGTGGAAGTAGGTCGTGCCCATGGGTTAGGCAAGAGAAGAATTCCCAAGTATTAACATCCCAAGAAGTTGCAGGGTCTGACAGGATTGTAGATGAATGGTTCAGAGAACCGACACGTTGATAAATTAGACACATGTGCAACTCTTCGGTATCTTTATTGAGGAAACGTTTCGCCACACAGTTTACTTCCACTAATCCATCTTTACCTTACATGTACGGACTAAGAAAAACACACAAACCAGGGAATCCAGTCAGACCAATTATTAGCTCCGTAGGATCAGTTTCATATAAATTATCCAAATGGCTTGTTGACATTTTGAGCCCTATTGTTGGTAAAATTTCTAACTTTAATGTTAAAAACAACATAGATTTAGTTGATAAATTAAGCTCCTTGACTGACTTAAATGATTTTAACAAGGTTAGTTTTGATGTTATTTTCTTGTTTACGAAAGTTCCTGTCGATGATTTATTAAGTTTCTTATCTGAAGAACTCGTTAATTATGATTTACCATTGCCAGTTCCTACTATCATTAAACTTATTAAACTTTGCATTGTTGATGCAAAATTCGTATTTAATGATAAGTTTTACACTCAGAAGTTTGGTATGGCAATGGGAAATCCTCTTTCACCTGTTCTTAGTAACCTATACATGGAATTTTTTGAAACAAGGCTGCTTAACACAATCTTCCCTAATAGAGCTAAATGGTTCAGATATGTTGATATTTTGTGTCTTATGCCCAAGAATGCAGATATGCACCATTTCCTTGGCAAATTAAATAGCTTAGCCCATTCTATAAACTTTACTGTCGAGTTTGAGGAAAATGACTCATTGCCTTTTCTAGATGTTTTAATTATTAATGGTAATGAATTCAAATTTAAAATTTACAGAAAACCTACAAATAACTGTTCCTGTGTAGATAAGAACATAAGAACATAAGAATGTAGGAACACTGCAGAAGGCCTACTGGCCCATACGAGGCAGGTCCTTATCAAAACGACATCTACCTAAAGCTACTCAAGAAATAACTCCCGTACCCCCCATGACACCAATCAAACCCAGCCCCTCCCACTCATATATTTGTCCAGTCTCTTCTTAAAGCTACCCAAGGTCCTAGCCTCTATCACCCCACTGGGAAGACTGTTCCACGCATCTACAACTCTGTTAGAAAACCAGTACTTACCTATGTCCTTTCTAAATCTAAATTTATCCAACTTAAATCCATTATTCCTGGTTCTTACCTGGTTCGACACCCTCAGTACTTTATTAATGTCTCCCTTGTTTATGCCCGTCATCCACTTATACACTTCAATGATATCTCCCCTCATTCTACGCCTCTCCAGAGAGTGGAGATTTAAGGCTTTAAGTCTATCTTCATACGGGAGGTTCCTTACACAGTAAATCATTTTAGTCATTCTTCTCTGTATGTTCTCTAATGAGTCTATGTCCATCCTGTAGTAAGGGGACCAAAACTGAGCAGCATAATCTAAATGAGGCCTCACTAGTGATGTATAGAGCTGTAAAATAACTTTTGGACTTCTGTTACTTATACTTCTTGAGATAAATCCAAGTAATCTGTTGGCCTTGTTGCGCACACTGAGGCACTGCTGTCTTGGCTTTAGATTTCTGCTTACCATGACTCCCAAGTCTTTTTCACATTCTGTATGACCAAGCTCTACTTCACCTAGATTATAGCTTCGAGGGTTATTTTCATTACCAAGGGCAAGTACCTTACACTTATCCACATTAAACTTCATCTGCCATTTTTCAGACCAAGACATTAATTTGTTCAAATCGTCCTGGAGTTCATTGATATCCTCCTCAGAGTGAATTATACGGCCTATCTTTGTATCATCAGCAAACTTACTCATGTCACTAGTAATCCCTTCATCAAGGTCATTAATGTAAATTATGAACAAGAGAGGGCCTAAAACTGATCCTTGTGGAACGCCACTAGTGACTAATCCCCATTCAGATTTCACTCCATTAATGGTAACTCTCTGCTTTCTATTGGTAAGCCATGCCTCAATCCATGCTAGAACTTTACCTCCTATACCATGAGCTGCCACTTTTCTTAAGAGTCTCTTGTGAGGTACTCTGTCGAAGGCTTTACTAAAATCCAAATAAACAATATCATATTCCTTATCACTGTCAACTGCCTCAAATGTTCTATTGAAGAACGTCAGTAAGTTTGTCAGGCAGGAACGACCTCTCGTGAATCCATGCTGAGATTCATTTATCAAGTTATGCTCTTCAAGGTGACTTCTGATAATGTCAGCTATAATTGATTCTAATAACTTGCCCACTATAGATGTCAGGCTTATTGGACGGTAATTTGAAGGAGTGGACTTATCCCCTGATTTGAATATAGGAACCACATTAGCCATCTTCCACATCTCTGGCACAACACTGGTAAGGATGGACGCATTGAATACACTCGTTAATGGCTGACTAAGCTCCATCTTGCATTCCTTAAGTACCCTTGAAAACAACTCATCGGGTCCCGGGGACTTATTTTGTTTCAGTTTGTCTATCTGTTTAATAACCATGTCCCTCGTGACAGTAATATTAGTTAACTTAAATTCATCAGGAACTAAATAATTGTTAATTACTGGAATCTCATTTACATCTTCCTGTGTAAAAACTGACAAAAAATAGTCATTAAATAAGGAACACATTTCCAGTTCATTATCCGTCAGCTGTCCATTCCCAGATTTCAGAGGTCCTACTTTTTCCTTCACCTTCGTCCTATACACTTGAAAGAACCCCTTTGGATTAGTCTTTGATTCATTAGCAACTCTAATTTCATAGTCACGTTTAGCCTTTCTAATCGCCTTTTTTACTTCTCTTTTAAGCTGAACATATTGGTCAGTAAGGTTAACCTCTCCTCTTCTGATGCGCCTATAAATTCCCCTTTTCTCCCCTAATAGATGCTTTAGCCTCCTGTTAACCCATTTGGGATCGTTATTATTAGACCTAATTTCTCTCTGGGGAATGTATATACTCTGGGCACTGTGTACATTATTAAGAAAACAATCATAAAAGCAGATCCCTTCATATTCATAAGTATGATTATCGTCAATAAAATCATTAGCTAGATAACCCCAATCAAGATTAGACAGATGTTCCCTAAGTCCATTATAATCGGCAGAACGAAAATCGGGGATTTTTACTGTATTATCATTATTCTTGCATTCCCAATTAATGCTAAAGGTGATGGATTTGTGATCACTTGCGCCAAGCTCTTCAGTGATCTCCAGATTATTCACGAGTGTTTCCTTATTTGACAAGACTAGGTCTAGCAAATTATTACCCCTGGTAGGTTCAGTTACACTCTGTTTCAGAAAACAGTCCTGAACTGTTTCCATGAAGTCACTGGACTCTAGATTACCTGTCAAAGAATTCCAGTCAATTTGGCTAAAGTTAAAGTCCCCTACTATGACTACGTTACTGTGTCCAGAAGCCCTAACAATTTCGTCCCAAAGAAGTCTCCCTCTATCGTGATCCAAGCCTGGAGGTCGGTATATTACACCTAGAATTAGTTTTTCTTGACCCTCCACGAACTCTACCCAAACAGACTCTGTTACTGCTCCATCTATTTTTATACCTGTTTTTATGCAACAATTAATATTTTCTCGAACATACAATGCAACTCCTCCCCCCTTCCCATTACATCTATCCACATTGAATAACTTAAATCCCTGAATATTACACTCAGCAGTCATATCCCGACTCTTTAAATCATACCACGTTTCAGTTAATGCAATGATATCAAAGTTCCCAGCACATGCTACCAAACGTAGTTCATTAATTTTATTTCTTGCACTTCGACTGTTAGCATAAAATACCATCATATGTTTTTTCTTCTGCACATTTTTCCTATTCATCTTTGTTTTTACACAATTTCTGAAATTATCATTACCCAGAGTTACTCCATGACAGTTACTATTAAGATTCTTAATATCAGAGCATAAGTCAATATATCCATACTCATTATTAATCATTTCTAAACCCATACCTCTAACTAATCCTAGTTTAAAGTCCTAACAACCCCCTCAACTGAGTTAGCAAGAAAACCCACACCTGCCCTGGATAAGTGAACCCCATCCCTGGCATACATGTCATTTCGGCCATAGAAGTTGTCCCAGTTGTCAATGAATGGTACTGCATTATCCTTACAGTGTTTATCCAGCCAACAATTAATACCAATTGCTCTGGACAACCATTCATTACCAACACCTCTTCTTGGCAAAATGCCACATATAACAGGGCGCCCCCCCTTCTTCCTAATCATGTCTATAGCTGTCCTGAACTTTCTAACTAAATCCTCACTTCTACGCTTGCCTACATCATTGCCTCCAGCACTGAGGCAAATAATAGGATTGATCCCATTACCGTTCATGATGTTGTCAAGCCGGCTAACAATGTCCTCCATCCCAGCCCCAGGAAAGCATACCCTTTGTCTCCTACTCCTGTCCTTCAAGCAGAATGCCCTATCCATGTATCTAACCTGGCTATCCCCAACAACAACAATATTCTTACCTTCCTTGTTGTCGTTCGTCGTGACGATCCCAGTAGTAGACTCACATTCGTCGGGTAGCACCGAGAATGCGTTGGAGGTTTCCACGGGAGTTTCCACAGCAGTCTCTTTCTTCTTCATCGTTTCTGGCTTTCCATTCGTCTTCTTGATCGTCAACTTCGTCGTCCCCTGCTGTCCAGCCACTGACCACGATCCCTTCTTGACCTGAGGACTCGAAACAGGAGGACTACTACGAATCCTCTTGTTTTCCTCGGTCAATCGCCGTATCTCCATCTTCGCTGCCCTCAATTCTTCCTTAAGTTGCTGGTAAAGTTGCTCGATGGAGGGCATCTTGGTTCAGTCCACGGGAGCAAACAAGACACTTCTTCACAGAGTTAAGTATAGGTCAGCACTCAAAGTACAGGTCACCACTCAAGAGCACACAAACAGGTCTTCACAGAGCTAAGTACACGTCACCACTGACCCTTATCCCACCTCATCCCATACATTTCCCTATTCCTACACATTGTACGATAAAACGTTATTGCAAGGACACGCCTTCGCACCTCACTTACCCCTTTCCCTCTCATTACCCAAGAAATATAAATGTTATCCACGATAATGTAATCTAAAGCTCGTCTAACTTCCTGGTCTAATCCACCGATGTCGAGACTTAATGCATGCAGGACCTGCACCCCTCTCCCCCCACCCTCTGTACCACCCTACCTAACCAACCCCTGACATCTTCTAAACCTTCGCAAAAATATACAACATGAAAAGCCGTGTCTTCTCCACCACAAAACCCACACCCGCCACCTTCCACGACTCTTCTGGATCATAGTATTGCCCCTGACGGCAATATACCATGTAAAAAACGGAACATGAACTTCACGCACCCTAGGCCGTAATTTCAGCTTACTAAATCTGAGCCAAATATTTTCCCACGAGTCCATGGGGAACAAACCTTCTACTGGAGCTGTGCATGTACCCCCCAGTAACCTACTTAAAACCCTCATGCATATGTTTTTCCGTTCCCTTACCATCAACGAAGCCCGTAATACAATCTCACATTCCCTCAGTTCCATTCCCCCGTACCACTTTTTCAACCTCATATATACCTGTTCCATATTTCCCGCCATCACACCCACACGCCAAACCTCCCACTTTAGAAAAGCACATTTTACCCTACGCTTTAAGTCCAACAATCCCAAACCTCCTCGACGGACAGGTAACATAACAACCTCACGTTTTAACCAATCACACCTCGATCCCCACAAAAAGGTAAATACTCGTCTCAATATTCCATTGATCGCTGTCCCTGTAATCGGGAATACAGCCGCAACGTGCCACACCTTACTATACAATAAAACGTTAACAACGATCACACGTTGGGCCAGAGTGAGATGTTGGGGCCTCAAAACACCCAGACGACCAATGACCTTTTCCAACGTCCTTACTGAATTTTCCTCCCGCACCACATCCAAATCGTCTCTATAAATAATACCACAAATCTTTAATGACATCGCAATCGTGTTAACCACGTTACAGCTCAACATTCCTCCCCCTTTCCAGGTACCCAACCTGATCATTGACTTTTCACTATTAAACTCTAATATCAACCTTGACCTAAAACGCTTTCTTGATAGTTGTGACAGAACCCACAGGCATAACACCAGACACAAACATCTCTACGACATTCCCCGTGTCCGACTAAACCTTTACAAAAATTCAATGTATGTCAAAGGCCCTAAAATCTGGAATACCCTACCTGAGAACTCTAGAACTGCAGACACATTCATCACCTTCAAAACTACCATTAGAAAAACATCTTATCTCCCTGATACACCCCGTCAACTAACTACACGAATACCACCTGGTGGTTCACACTTACACTCACTCACTCATTTGACCATAAACAGAAATATTAATCTCAATCTTAAAATAATGAATCCTGTGATACTCCAATACTGAAACTATGTACTGTGCCAAAACAAAAGCATTCACATTGCTAAACTCACAAACTAGTATTTAGTCACTTAGCCATAATACCAACTTACCTCATAATTTGTAATATTTTACAATTAAGAATAAAACTAAGTCTGCCCGAAATGCCTAGCCATGCTAAGCGTTCTAGTGGTACACTCTGTAATCACAATTTTACTACATGTAAACCACACAATAACCAAATTTCTGTAAACTCAGCATTGTAATCCTTATAGAGAATAAACTTTGAATTTGAATTTGAAGTTGAATTTACCTTCATACCTGTGGCTTGTTCAAACACATGCACAACATCTTCCAACACTTTCATAGACATCCGTTCACACACCAAAACAGTTGTATCATCCATATAACCTATTAATGCTGGCCAACATCTCCCTTCCCCTACCCCCCCTCACCCCGGGAATTGGCTGTGCTCTCAACCATCCTGTAAAAGGGATCCTGAAAACACGCAAATAAGATCTTTGACATAGGGCACCCTTGCTCGTAAATCTCTACCCATCTCAAAGTCCGTCCCCATACACCCATTTATTTGTACTCTCATCTTTGCTCCCATATACAGCGTGTTTACCCACCCAACTATTTCTTCACCATAACCCTGTCTCCTAAGTATATTGTGCAGTGCACCTCTTTCCACTCTATCATAGGCAGCTCGCCAGTCTAAGGCCAGTAAAGCCGCCCCCTCCTCCCCGCCCTTTGACTCCACAAAACTTCTTAAAATCCCGTGACCTTCTAACATCGACCAGCCCAGCAACTCAAACTGCGATGGTGAAACAACCCTCCCCACCACGCATTTCACCCTATTACCCAAAATTTTATCGAAAACCTTATAGTCTGCACAGAGCAACGATATTGCCCTATACTTCCCAAGGTCTGGCTGCCCTTTGCCTTTCGGGACCAGCACCAGAATTGCTGTATTCTGTTTATTCCCTAATGTACCCTTCTCCTTCATACAATTTAATAATCTTACCATGAACTTCCCAATCAACACCCAGTGCTGTAAATAAAATTCCACCGGTAAACCATCAATACCTGGGGCTTTGCCCTTTCTCATTCCGTGTAAAGCAATTTCAATTTCCTCCTCAGTAATATCCCCACCCAAAGCCTTCCTATCACTATGACCCAAATTGCACTTGGCATATGTGCACACCCTCTTTAATTCCACTTTATCCACATCACTACTAGTCGAATATTTTTTATACCACATATCCGCATATGCACTCATAGCTTTCGTGTTTCTTATCACTTGACCTGCTCTATGGATTCCCATCGTTTCATGTACCTCCAAGCTCGGGATTGCCATCAGCGCCTGCTTTTGCTTTTGCTGCCGCAACACACACACGGATGGCTTGTCTCTCCACAAAACTTCTTTTAATCCTGTTTGCACCTGCACCACTTGAAACCACTCATTATGCAATGTTCGCAAGCTCTCTTTTATGTCTACAATCTCGTCCATGGGGTAAACACCACCAACCGATCTCTGCCCATAACAACCTCTTAATAGATCCTCTAAATAATTCACTAGTCCATATTTTAGAGTGTTTATATGTTTACTTTCTCTCACGTAAAAGGATTTTATCCTTTCTTTTGCTACCGAGTCCCACCATGTTACAATGTCTTCTACCTCCTGAGCTTCCCGTGAAAGCTCTTTCCACAGCATAGAAAAACCCTCTAAACCTTCGTCATCACTTAACACACTAATATTTAATTTCCAATAAGGCGATAAATTTCCGCCATCCCCTCCCACCCTACCTCCACTACTACTGCCCTATGATCTGACAAGACCGTCTCAACCATATTAAAAGACTTTGCAACTACTCCTTGAGAAATATACACTCTGTCCAACCTTGCAGCATATCCCCTTCTGATAATAGTATGTTCCGTTTCCCACACCCCTCCCCCAAACACATCACGTAACTTAACATCCCTCAACAAATCTCTGAGAGGTGCAGACATATGCCCAGCCCCTTTGAGTTCGACGTCAGCCGCCCTGATGACACAGTTCCAGTCACCCCCCACTATCGCCACTTCTGGAAGTGCACACAAAAAATAAACAAGGTCCTCACACACAAAATCCTTTCGTACCTTCGTGGTATTCTCTGCAGGGGCGTACACACTTACTAAAGATACACGCTTTCCCATCCAAGTTCCATCCACTCTCAACACCCTCCCCCCACCCCCCTCCTCTCCCCCACCCCCCTCACATCTCTGCAACACCCTCCCCCCACCCCCCTCACATCTCAGCAATACAAACGGGCTCGTCTCTTTTATTAAAAGACCCACACCACCTTTCAAATGGATAGTTGGCAGGGTCAGTACTTTATAACCTGCAACCTCCAACACTTCCCCCTCTTTGAAATTGTGTTCTTGAAGGAACATAACATCAACTCTGTGTTTACTAAGAAAATTGTTTAACCAATCTCTCTTTAGTCTAGTACATAAACCGTTAACATTAGCAGTCATACACCTAAGGCCTCTTATATTTTCCACCCTTGCCTCTTCTCCTCTCGTTTTTCACCACTTGAATTGTTATTTCTATGGGTTTTCTTTACAGTACCGTCCCATTCGCCTCCCTTCTTGCGATGGCATCCCACATAACTCCTCCCCCCCTCTCCATCCCTTCCCTCTCCCATCCTCTCAGTTTTCTTCCCAGTCCTCTGTGCTGGCATCAGTATGTCATCTGAATCTGATGTAACTGCTCGTTTCCTTGTAACGTTCTTATCCTCCATGTCAAGGTCTGAGAAAGCCTCACGGTGTACCTCAACATCCACTTTACAGTGAGGTATGAAGTCCCCCGATGTCTCGGTCTCGTCGTCATTCCGCTGGGTCTCATATTGTTTACAATCTGGACTCAAAAAGTCTCCAGCTACGTCATTCGTAGACGGAGCTTCCACCACAGGTGGTGACAAGGTCTTTAAAACTTCGTCCAATTCCTCCCCTATATTTAACACATCATGTCGGGGTACCAATCCAGCAGATGGTATTGGCAACGACTCAGGTACAGGGAACTGAGGGGAGGACTCACTCTCATTTCGAAAAGCCTGTTCCACCATCTCACTCCACAAACAACCATGCCCTTCCTCTGATGATTGATGCTCACCTTCATCACATGTGACCGGGGCTACCTCTTCTTGCACAGGTTTGGTAACGCATCTGTTCTTCTTGCATGCCACCGCTTTGTGGTCATACTCTCCACAAATGCGACACGTACACCATTGTCCAGGATATAAAACCATTACCTGTGTCCTAAAATCTTGAAGATACACATATGATGGTATGGGTTTCCGCAACGTCATTTTAAGGCTGAAAGTACCTTCCAGCATACCTTCGTAGGCACCCACCAACCACTTACCCTGCTGGGCAGAATGCACGGTCCCATATTTCTCAAAGACGTTTCTGATGTCGGCTTCATTCGCCTCAAAGGGGACATTCCGCAACTTTATCCAGGTATAATATCGAGACACGTCCACCAGTCTCACACGCACAGCAGGCATAACGTCCAAACACACATCTTGAAAGCGTGTAACCACCGATTCATAAACTGTCACAGCAAGCAGTTTCACAAATATTCTATGCACTCCAATTCACAGTCTTGAATGCCATATGTCTCCCTGATTATCTTGGGTAAGAGTATCTGAGCTGAACTAGGTGTAATCACACCTCGAAGCAGTTCAATACCAATAGTACCAGTAATTTTCCAGCGGTGTCAACAGACACAACAACACCTCATACCACTGCTGTCAGGTTACTGAGGAGCGTCAGGCAAGGGGGTCCACATGGCCCAAGAGTGATGCAGACAATGGCTATTGCCTTATTTGACATAGATCATATATCTGATTCATGCGGAGGTCGATACCAGTTTTTTCGATCCATCTGAAGAGGTGTTCACCAGTGCCGAGGAAAGTTTGGAGGGCTTCTGTGCAGGGGTTTGAATGGGCTTGCCTGAGCATATTAACCCCAATTAGGATATTTCTTTCAGTAACACGATATCAAGTTCTTTTTGCATATTTAAAATTTTGGCAGTGCTGGGGCATCCTAAAATGATCCTTGTGGAAAATTTTTGATTTTCCGAAGCTATAGCGCCTAATAGGTGTTTAATGTGTCGATATGAGTCAAAAATGTATTTGACAATAGGGTAGAACCAAGAGTTCCCTTTGCGCATGCGCGGATGTGCGGGGGTATAGGGGGACTCGGGCCATGGGGGAGGCGGGAGTGTTTTGAATGTGGTGAGGAGGCTGGGAAAGCATGGAACCACGAAATTGGCATTCACGGCGGCCTAAGGATTAATATAGGCCTCATTTCATAATAGGAAGTGTCGTAACTGTTCCTGGTGGAGAGTGAGGGAACGTGATTTACGGGACCACGGTAATAGAGTGGTAAAATGAGTGAATAAGGGTAGGACCGGGTGACTGGTGCGTCACCATGGACTGTGTCCTGAGGAAAATTACCCTTGGTTTAATCATCACTCATCGGTCTCAGATCTTAATGGAGTGATCTCTAATGTGTATAATACTTATGAGACATTAAATCGTCTTGTGAATTGTAATGTAATTAATGATAATAACGCTAAGTTAAGATAATGCGTGAAGTGAAATAAGTCACCTTGCTCCGAGTGAACACGCTAGACCTGGTTGCTCCCGTCCGAGGAAAGTGAAGTGCATTGAGTCACGACTTCTAAACCGGGACAAACCAACGGATACCTCGTCCTGCTGGAATGAGAACCGTGTCGGTGTAGCAGGACATCGAAATGAGATGGTGCATGGAGGAAATAAGGAGTATCAATCACCCACAGTTAAGTAACCCTTCTAGTTATCACAGACTGATGCTGGCCAGTTAGGTATGTTGTGATTAGATAGGTTATGAGTGATCCAACTACATCAAGTGACCACCAGAGAACATCTGGTAAGTGGTGGGATTATGTACAAATGTTTTTCCTTGATGGATGTATCCATGTGTGTCCTACCCCCCCCCACCTTCATTCAGCTATCCGAATATAATCTATACAGTCCACAATTAATTAGTAGCGCCGTGATTGAGGGTGCTACCCAATCCATACTGGTCTCGGATAGATATGGATAAGATTGTGAGGTCGAAGGAACCACTTGCCGCGACCAGCGGTGGTTAAGTTTTCTCACATGTCTACACGGGGGGACTACGTTAAACAATATGGTTGTCTCCCAATGAGATTACTGGTATGTATATAATGTTGAGGTACATACAGGTAAACACCCTAGAAAATTTTCCACAATCCTCATTGCTTCGTTCTGCAGTTTTTCCAGCCCTCCAAGCTTCTAGTCAGACACAAGAGCAAGTAGTGGTGCAGCATAATCAACCAATGATATAATATAAGCAAGATACATCATTTTCACAATTTTATCATTAGCACCATACCTGGGATAAAAACCTGCCACAACTCTAAGTGCTCTCAGTCTTTCTTTGTATTAGCGACAAAGTCTCGTTACAACAGGTCCAAGCAGTGGAACCTCAAAGCCTAGATACCTATATCTGCTTACATATTCTAGAAGAGACCCATCATGGAACTGGATCTGACGAACTGTGCCTCTCTGTCAAGGATGACGCCTGTTGAGTATCTTTGTTTTATCAGTAGAGATTATCAAACCCAGGTCCTGACACGAGGCTAGTACATGGTTAAGGATGTTTTGGGTATTGGAGAATCCGGTTGTGTGAATTATTATATCATCAGCAAAACTAATCATATAATGATGTAGCTGGCTAGGCATAGCATTAAGTTACACAACCCAGGGCAACATGGGTTTAGAACAGGTCGCTCCTGTCTGTCTCAACTATTGGATCACTACGACAAGGTCCTAAATGCACTAGAAGACAAAAAGAATGCAGATGTAATATATACAGACTTTGCAAAAGCCTTCGACAAGTGTGACCATGGCGTAATAGCGCACAAAATGCGTGCTAAAGGAATAACAGGAAAAGTCGGTCGATGGATCTATAATTTCCTCACTAACAGAACACAGAGAGTAGTCGTCAACAGAGTAAAGTCCGAGGCAGCTACGGTGAAAAGCTCTGTTCCACAAGGCACAGTACTCGCTCCCATCTTGTTCCTCATCCTCATATCCGACATAGACAAGGATGTCAGCCACAGCACCGTGTCTTCCTTTGCAGATGACACCCGAATCTGCATGACAGTGTCTTCCATTGCAGACACTGCAAAGCTCCAGGCGGACATCGACCAAATCTTTCAGTTGGCTGCAGAAAACAATATGAAGTTCAACGATGAGAAATTTCAATTACTCAGATATGGTAAACATGAGGAAATTAAATCTTCATCAGAGTACAAAACAAATTCTGGCCACAAAATAGAGCGAAACACCAACGTCAAAGACCTGGGAGTGATCATGTCGGAGGATCTCACCTTCAAGGACCATAACATTGTATCAATCGCATCTGCTAGAAAAATGACAGGATGGATAATGAGAACCTTCAAAACTAGGGAGGCCAAGCCCATGATGACACTCTTCAGGTCACTTGTTCTATCTAGGCTGGAATATTGCTGCACTCTAACAGCACCTTTCAAGGCAGGTGAAATTGCCGACCTAGAAAATGTACAGAGAACTTTCACGGCGCGCATAACGGAGATAAAACACCTCAATTATTGGGAGCGCTTGAGGTTCCTAAACCTGTATTCCCTGGAACGCAGGAGGGAGAGATACATGATTATATACACCTGGAAAATCCTAGAGGGACTAGTACCGAACTTGCACACGAAAATCACTCACTACGAAAGCAAAAGACTTGGCAGACGATGCACCATCCCCCCAATGAAAAGCAGGGGTGTCACTAGCACGTTAAGAGACCATACAATAAGTGTCAGGGGCCCGAGACTGTTCAACTGCCTCCCAGCACACATAAGGGGGATTACCAACAGACCCCTGGCAGTCTTCAAGCTGGCACTGGACAAGCACCTAAAGTCAGTTCCTGATCAGCCGGGCTGTGGCTCGTACGTTGGTTTGCGTGCAGCCAGCAGCAACAGCCTGGTTGATCAGGCTCTGATTCACCAGGAGGCCTGGTCACAGACCGGGCCGCGGGGGCGTTGACCCCCGGAACTCTCTCCAGGTAAACTCCAGGTAAGGCATAATTAGAATATTGAACAGTGTGGGACTAAGCACACCTCTCTGTGGGGTTCCTAATTCAAAGTCTTTAGTTATACTTCTATGTCCCTGGAACAACAAATAAGACTTTCTGTTGGACAGGTAGCCTTGAATCCAGCGGAGAAGCCATCCTCCAATATCCATTCTGGCAAGTTCACTAATGATTACATGTCGGTTGGCTACATCGAAAGCAGATTTTAGGTCAAGGAAGGTAGTGTATAAGCTGTCAGTGTGCAGAGTGAGAAAGGTGTTAATGCAATGATGCACGCTCCTTCCATGCATGAAACCATGCATCCGGGGAGACAAAAATTGTTTGATTCTGTACATGAGACGATTAAGAATCATCGTCTCAAATGTTTTACAGAAGCAGCTAATAAGAGATATTGGGCGAAATGCATTTTATTGATTGGGCTTAGAAATTGGAATGATGAGGCTGTTGGTCCAAGATTGAGGGAGCTCCCCAGTTATATAGCTCATATTACATAATTCAAGTAATGGATTGCCTGGTACTCGACACAGCAATCTGAGTATGTTGTAAGTAATACCATCCTCACCAGGCGACGTGGAGTTGCCCTTAGTTAGTGCTGCATCAAGTTCATAATTAGTGAAAGGAATGTTGCAGACGTCTGCCTTGCTGAGCATAAAGCAAACAAATCTCTCCCTTGCATCATATTTGTCATTTAATTTCGCCTGTGTGGTACTGGGAAGATTGTCGTAACTAGATGTAGCAGCCCAAGCACTGACTAACTCATTCGCCATATGTAAGGGATGAGGGTGTGCGATCTGCCTAGTTCTGTTACCCTTAATTCTATTTATGTCCCTCCATGCCCGGCTAAGTGGGGTGTGAGCATTAAGACCGTTGACAAATTTTTCCCAGTCTGTTTGCCGCAGTTCTGTCATACGCTCTCTGGCAGCAGCAAGGGCAGTTTGGAAGAGCCTCAGCATTCCAAGGGTACGATGTTTTCTATAGGCTAGGCCTAGTCTGCGAGCAGTACGTTTCAGTGTCCGAAGTTTAGAATCATTGTAATAAGTATGTTTTTTAAAGGAGGTATGATTACTATGGAAGGTTGTTGGGTTTAGAGTACCAAGAGGTTTCAGAGGCGGCTCTAAGTAGTTCTGAATACTGCTCACAAGGTCATTGTTGAAGGTCTCTACAGAGGAACACTCATAGGAATTATACCAGTCAGTCACATGTGCAACAAAGTCATCATGCAAATCAGTGGGAACATTAAAACGTTTCCGTTTGAATATCCCACCAGGAAGGATAGTATTACCAATATCTAGTGAGGTTAGCCTAGGGAAATGATCAGACGCTATATCTGTTATAATGGAAGACTCACAGCTGGCAGAAGTAATGTTAAAGCCCAGGCACAGATCAAGGATGCCTCCATAGATATGTGTGGGTTCAAGGTCACCTACAGTTTGCACATTATCATGACTGTTTAAGAGTGACAACAGCTGATTGCCATTACGATTATCAAACTGTGAGTTTCCAATGCTTTTGTGACTCGCATTGTAATCGCCAATAATGAGAGTAGGTTCAGACTGAGCACAAATTGGAAGCTCCAAGTAATTAAACTTATCAGCAGGCACATACATGTTGAGAGCAGAGTTCCCTATATAAATCCTAACACCGTGATATTGTAGCCCCTCTGTTTTCTTATGTGCAAGAAGTTAATGGGGAAGTGATTTTTTAATATATAGAACACAAGAGTTAGTAGACTTGAGGTTATATGCAACAAATGATGGTAATTTAGGGGGTTGGGATTTTTCAGGGACTCTGCACTCTTGTAGACACACAACATCAATGGGTTCAGTGGTTACTTTATGATGAAGGCCAGGAAGTCTTTTTCTAAGTGATGCAATATTCCAGCTTAATATAGAAAGTTTATACGAGTTTTGATCCATTATAGTAGTCCTGGGATCTTGTTCCTCTTCAAGGGGGCTCCTTGGCGTGGTGAAGAGGCTCTTGGTCTGAGGAATTAGACCTGTCGGTCTACTTCCTCAGACCGAACCTAATTACCCCCCAATCCCCCATTCCCTATCCCATCCTCCCCTTTTTCCTTTCCTCCTCCTCCTCCCCACCCCTCCTTTTTTTTTGTTTTTTTTTTTTTTTTCCACAGGCATGCTATTTCCTAGGTAGAGGAAAGGGTACCGGGGTCCATCCCATTCCGTTGAGATTCTTGGCGGTGCCGTAGTTTGCCGTGGAATCTGGATTGCCTGGGGATGTCCTGATCCCTCTCCGGTATCCCGAAGGGTGGCTTTGGGTGTCTCTCGGGTGACGGGTGTATCTCTGGAAGCCACCTTTCGGATTCCGGGGGTGGTGGCCGAAGTTAGTTTAATATGTTTATTATGCACCCCATACCCATCCTGTGGGCGGTAGTCAAAAGATTACAGAGGTACATAATTGGCCCAGGGACTGGACTCCAAAGTTGGTCGAAGGCGGTATGCTTTGTGGCGGATTTCCGGCCACCCTCTCTTTTGTCCACCGAGGTAGCTCGGCAGATGTGAGGTTGCTATCCCGGATTGCCGGTTTACTAGCATGATGGGTAGGGTATGGCACGGGTTCCATGCTGCATCTGCACTACTTGCGGTGCTGAGGTCCTCTTGGGTGCAGAGGGAGATTTCTGGCCCTTTCATTCCTCCTAGGAACTATCCCTCCCCGGTACCCCCTTTTTTTATTCTTTTTTTATTTTTATTTTCTTTTCTTCTTTCTTTTTTTTCTTAAAAACAAAAAGAAAGAAGTAACCTAACCATGGCAGCCCTAGTCCATGAACCTGCTACCCCCGGGCCCCTTCTTCATACCGCACCCCATTCTGACCCCGCCTCATCTTTGGACCACTCTTCAGACACTCCTCATGCCTCTGTACCTCTTGCCGGTGCTGTTTCCTCACCCTCTTTAGGTACTGAGGCCTCGACTGACTCCTTCGATTTATCTGACCTTCGCCCTCCTCTGACTATGCTTCCGGCCTCTCCCTCTACGGTGCGGCAATTTTCGAATCGCCAGCCCGTTCCACGTTGGATCAACTCTGGTCCCACGCCTAAACGACAACGACAATTACCTGCTGATGATACTTCTCCACCTTCTCGTTCTTCTCAGAAAAGATCGACACGTCCTTCACTACCTTTCCATGCTCAGTTTCAGACTGCACAATGGACTAAATTCTTCACTTTATGACCGACTTCCTCTACTGCCTATCTTTCTGACCACAGTATTGGCAAGGCACTCCTACGCCATGTTGGTAAAGATATTTCTTTTCATGCTCTTAAGAGCGGTACGCGCATCATCACCGTACAGAATGCTACCCAGGCTCATGAGCTTTCTCGTCTTTCCCATATCGATACTGTTCCTGTAACTATTGAAAAGCATCATGTTATGCAGGGTTCTGCATGACATCGTAATGTACATATAGTGGTGAAGTGTGCCATAATAATATGAATATTGTAGTTGTAAGGAATTATTTTATAATTGATAATGTGCATTTAGGGGTACTGTAAAGTACTCTAACTGTAATTATAAAGAAATGGTGTTAATGATTTATTTTCCAAGGATGTTTGGGTACGCAGAGTAAGCGTGGGGAGGGAGTCACGTGACGTTAGCATGGTGTGTAGAGGCTGGCTGTGTATTTAAGTTAAGTTTGTAGTTGTATACTCATTTTGTTTATCCAACTCAAGCCATAGGCTTTCATATGGCTTACCTGTATGTTCACCCAGGCTCTGACATGGTCAGGGTGCTGTGGGATGAGTGATGAAGTAAGAAATGAGGTTTGTAGTGTAATGACGGCCTGACGCTGACGAAGCCTAGTGTTATGGTGGCTGAACCTCCAGCCAGCTGTGTGTACCCTCATTTGGGCGTTTAGAATTAAGGTTTTTATGTTATGGTGATTAAATAGATATATTTTCCTAATTGGGATTTTTGCCTAACCCTCTGTTAACCAACCCCTTGAAGTAACACATACTGGTTTAGCGCTTTCTGTTTTGACTGGGATAGCCCTGGGTGGCCGGTTTGGGCTTGAGATGTGTGTAACTTTTACCTTTGCCCTTAGACCAGGCTCAAGCCCCCAGCTATCCCACATTTTTGCATAACATGGGGGCCTGTATATGGGAGAATTATCAAATTTTATGTGGTAATTCAAGTTTGCAACCTGGAAAGCCAATAATCAATTTTTACTGGGTTGGTCAGAGGAAGCATTCACTATAACACTCACACTAAAATAATAATTTACCTTTCTGTATAATATTGCTGGTTTTTAGGGTGTTATTATTAATTAATACCCTGTGAATAATTTACTTTTGTGTGCAACATTGCTGTTTTTTAGGGTGTTATTATTAATTAATACCCTGTGAATAATTTACCTTTCTGTATAATATTGCTAGTTTTTAGGGTGTTATTATTAATTAATACCCTGTGAATAATTTACCTTTCTGTATAATATTGCTGGTTTTAGGGTGTTATTATTAATTAATGCTCTATAAATCATTTACCTTTCTGTACCATATTGTTGATTTTTAGGGTGTTATAAATACTTGATATTTTGTGCATAATTTACCCTTGCAGGTACAATCTTGCTGATTTTTAGGGGGTTATGCTCACCTAAATTTCTGGAAATAATTTACCTTTGCAAGTGCAATAGCTCTTATTTTTTTTTCTGCCAGGATTTTCTTTTTGTGTGCAATCCTGTTTAATTTGAGGGAGTCAAATGACAACCCCTTGTGAATATACTACTTCAGTATATGTACCTTGCTGTGTGCTTTATTATTTTATATCAGTAAGTTCTGTGGCTGGTAGTAAGATTTGGTGCTATTATTTCTCAAAATGGCTGACACTGGTAAAAATTCTGAGGATGACATGCATTTGGAAGGTGACATTCAATCAAATCCTCATGATAGGGACCTGGATAAGGAAGTAGTAATTTTACAAATGAAATTAGCCCTAGTAGCAGAAGAAAAGGAATGGTTAAGGATTGAACGTACAAAGATCCAGGAACAGAGAGCCTTAGAGGAGCTTAGGGCTCAAGAAAGAGCTAAAGAGAGGCAGCTTGCTTCTCACTCAGCCAAAGACACAAGAGTAGATGTTTTTCATTTGGATAAAGCCATAAAATTTGTGCCCAAATTCCTAGAGAAAGACACAGACCAGTTTTTTCTGTTATTTGAAAGTACGGCCAAATCCCAAGTTTGGCCAGAAAAGGAATGGGCGACATTAGCAAGAACCCAATTAGTTGGTAAAGGGTTACTGGCTATTAGTTCTTTAGAAGGATCTGCCTTTTCTGATTATCATAAGCTAAAAGAGGTAGTTTTACTGGCTTATCAAATGTTGCCGGAAAGGTACAGGCAGAAATTCAGAGGACTAAAGTTTCAGTCAGGGCAGTCTTTGGTGGAATATGGTAAGGAGAAGATGCCACTTCTAAATAGGTGGTGTCGCTCAAAGGGGGTGGTAGGCAATTATGAAGGTGTAATTACCTTAATTTTGTTAGAGGATCTAATGGGAAATGTTCCTTCTGACCTTAAGGCATATCTTGAGGAGAAGGATCTTGATGATTTTAATAATGCTTTAGAGCTGGGTGACAGATTTTTAGTTAACCAAAAATTTGGTAGTAGTTACCACACCCCACATACTAATAATGGTAAGTTTTCTCCACCCACCATTAGGAATAAGAAATTTCAGAAGTTTAAGCCACCCATTTATCAGCCTAATAACCAAAAGAGTTTTAATAACCCTAATTTTCCAGTACCCACTCGAGGAGGTTTTAAGTCAGCTGTCACAAGTCCAGGACTACAAGGAACAGGTGGGACGAGCCCAGTTCCCCAGAACCAAGGGATCCAACCTAGGTCAAATGGGCAGGGGGCCTTTAAACCTTATCACTGTACATATTGCAATAAACAGGGCCACCTGCAGCCATATTGTCGAAAGATGCTTAGGGACCAGGCTGCGGCAGATGCTTCCCCAGTAAATACACCGATTACACATGATGTGGCTTGCATTGCAGTCTTGCCCCTAGGTATCCAAAGAAGACCAGCTGTCTTTGACCCTCGGATGAAGGTCTATTCAAGTAAGTCTACTGTGGCCTTACACCAAAATGAAGGTAGGGTCACGGGTGTTATGTCTTTGAGGGACACTTGTAGCACATACACCTTGCTTCGCAGGGGTGTATTGCCAGTGTCGGATGACACCTACACCGGATTGGACATTTTTCTTAAAGGGATAACTGGAGTCCCTGTCAGGACTCCAGTGCACAGGTTATGGATAGAGTCTGAGTACCAGTCTGGGTACCTACCTGTAGGTATTGCAGAAGATGTACCTTTTGCAGGAGTTGACCTTCTACTAGGCAACAATGTTGTGGGACTCCTCAAAAGTGAGGAATGTTTGGTTTTGCAGGACCCTGCTTTACAAGGTGGTAATAACCCAATTGGAGCAACGGTACCTGAAAATTTTTCAATGTGCTTTCGGACTAAACAGGGGAACAAGGTAGGAGCTGTGCCTCACTGTGACCCTTCTGCACACTGTGGTGATGGTTTGGGCATGGGGAGTCTGTTCATTGAGTCTGACCTGCAGGAGACTCTGAGCAGTGATGAACCGGCTCAACCGGAACTCGGTTGGAGAAGTGGTCTTGGTGCTGATGTGGGAAAAAATCCCCAGACTCTGCAGCAGCTGAGTGAGGCCCGGGAAGGTTGTGACCTCCGGAACGCTATTCATTTATCAGTTGTCGCGGAGGATGTGGTTCCCAAATTTACCAAGTGTTTATTTTGCAGAGTTGATCAAATGAGCAAGACTCTTTTTAAGAGGACCTGTGCTTACGTGGACGCGGCAGAACTATTAAAGTGTCTTTGTCAGTATTTTTTACAGATTCTGAAGGAACGGCATTTCAGTGTTAAGACGGGAGAGCTAAATAATCAGTGTTTAATAATAAATTCCTTTTCTAACAGGTTACCAGAGTCTGTACCCTTTCTGAATAATTTTGTGTGTGTGGTTTTGAGATTTCTGGTGAAACATTTTTGTCTCTTAGGCTTTGCACAAATCACCCAGAAGTCATATTTTATGAAATGTCATGTAGTTTTGAGAGGCCTACTTGAGGTTAAATTTACCAATGTATATCATCCTAGGAGTCAAAGAAAAGCTCCATGGTTTTCCCAGTCTCTCAGGGCAATGCATATTTGTTTTCCCCAGTACCAGAAGGACTGGGAGGAGGGAATTCCCCTCCCTTTCATTACCGTGTGGGGAAGCACTCTGGAATCATTAAGTCATGTGCTACGTGAGGATGGTGATGTTTCCCCAGCGGTGTTTTTTCTCGGTTTCAGAAAATTCATGGCTAAGATGAGGTCGATGGCACTAGTGCACCAGTCTGCCAGTCCGCCCAGGATGACGTGGGACTAGAACATAAGAACATAAGAAAGGAGGAACACTGCAGCAGGCCTGTTGGCCCATACTAGGCAGGTCCTTTACAATTCATCCCACTAACAAACATTTGACCAACCCAATTTTCAGTGCCACCCAAGAAACAAGCTCCGATGTGCAAGTCCCTCTCAAATCCAACCCCTCCCATTCATGTACTTATCCAACCTAAATTTGAAACTACCCAAAGTCCCAGCCTCAATAACCCAACTAGGTAGACTGTTCCACTCATCAACTACCCTATTTCCAAACCAATACTTGCCTATGTCCTTTCTAAATCTAAACTTATCTAATTTAAATCCATTACTGCGGGTTCTCTCTTGGAGAGATATCCTCAAGACCTTGTTAATATCCCCTTTATTAATACCTATCTTCCACTTATACACTTCGATCAGGTCTCCCCTCATTCTTCGTCTAACAAGTGAATGTAACTTAAGAGTCTTCAATCTTTCTTCATAAGGAAGATTTCTAATGGTATGTATTAATTTAGTCATCCTATGCTGAATGTTTTCTAACGAATTTATGTCCATTCTGTAATATGGAGACCAGAATTGAGCTGCATAATCTAGGTGAGGCCTTACTAATGATGTATAAAGCTGCAGTATGACCTCTGGACTTCTGTTGCTTACACTTTTTGATATAAATCCCAGTAATCTATTTGCCTTATTACGTACGCTTAGGCATTGCTGTCTTGGTTTAAGGTTGCTGCTTACCATAACCCCCAAGTCCTTTTCGCAATCTGTATGGCTAAGTTCTACATTATTTAACTTATAAGTGCTAGGGTTATGGACACTCCCGAGCTTCAGAACCTTGCATTTATCTACATTGAACTGCATCTGCCACTTTTCTGACCAAGAGTAGAGTTTGTCTAAATCCTCCTGAAGTTCCCTAACATCTACGTTTGAATCAATTATCCTACCTATCTTCGTGTCATCGGCGAATTTGCTCATATCACTAGTAATTCCTTCATCAAGATCATTGATATATATTATAAACAACAACGGGCCCAAGACTGATCCCTGTGGAACGCCACTTGTTACTGATCCCCACTCGGATTTAACCCCATTTATGGACACTCTCTGCTTCCTGTCTGTGAGCCATGATTCGATCCACGAGAGCACCCTTCCCCCAATGCCATGAGCTGCTACTTTCTTCAACAGTCTTTGGTGCGGAACTCTATCAAATGCCTTACTAAAATCTAAGTAAACAATATCAAATTCTTTATTGTGGTCAACAGCCTCAAAAGGTTTACTGAAGAAAGTTAATAAATTAGTTAGACAAGACCGGCCTCTTGTGAATCCATGCTGAGTATCATTAATCAAGCTATGCTTATCAAGATGGCTTCGTATAATCTCAGCTATAATTGTCTCTAGTAATTTGCCTACAATTGAGGTCAGGCTTATTGGGCGGTAATTTGACGGTAACGACTTGTCCCCTGTTTTAAAAATAGGAATTACATTAGCCATCTTCCACATAT
>NW_027200164.1:0-23605 GCF_038502225.1 Cherax quadricarinatus | reverse complement strand
TATATATATATATATATATATATATATATATATTATATTATATATATATTATTTCTTTCAACACACCGGCCGTATCCCACCAAGGCAGGGTGGCCCAAAAAGAAAAACGAAAGTTTCTCTTTTAAATTTAGTAATTTATACGGGAGAAGAGGTTACTAGCTCCTTGCTCCCGGCATTTTAGTCGCCTCATACGACACGCATGGCTTACGGAGGAAGAATTCTGTTCCACTTTCCCATGGAGGTAAGAGGAAATAAACAAGAACAAGAACTAGAAAGAAAATAGAAGAATACCTAGAGGGGTGTGTATATATACGCTTGTACATGTATGTGTAGTGTGACCTAAGTGTAAGTAGAAGTAGCAAGACGTACCTGAAATCTTGCATGTTTATGAGACAGAAAAAAGACATCAGCAATCCTACCATCATGTAAAACAATTACAGGTTTTCGTTGTACACTCACTTGGCAGGACGGTAGTACCTCCCTGGGCGGTTGCTGTCTACCAACCTACTACCTTGGATATATATATATATATATATATATATATATATATATATATATATATATATATATATATATATATATATATATATATATATATTATTGTAACCACGAACGAGTGGTATTGATCAATAACAACACTGCGCTAGCCAAGCATTCGAACCCATGTTGTACTGGCTTGCCTCATGGTAAGCGAGAACCACATGATGCTTTAAACCACAGGACCACCCAACCCTACTGTGGTGGTCCTGTATATATATATATATATATATATATATATATATATATATATATATATATATATATATATATATATATATATATATATATATATATATATGTCGTGCCGAATAGGCAGAACTTGCGATCTTGGCTTAAATATCAATGTTCATCTTGCCATATAGGACAAGTGAAAATTTGTGTATGCAATAATTTCGCCAAAGTCATTCTGAACCTAACAAAAAAAATATATTTCACTGTGTTTGTTTAGTATTAAATTATTGTAAGCAAATCTAAAATATATTTAGTTGGGCTAGGCTAAAATAAATTGCGCTTGTTATAATAAGGTTAGGTAAGTTTTCTAAGTTCCTTTTGGTGCAAAATTATAAATTTTTACATTAACATTAATGAAAAAAATATATCTTTAAACGTATAAGAGAAAATTTTAGAATGGACTTAATTTTAAATGAGTTCTTGCTAATTGACCAGTTTTGCATATTCGGCACGACATATATATATATATATATATATATATATATATATATATATATATATATATATATATATATATATATATATATATATATATATATATATATATATATATATATATATATATATATATATATATATATATATATATATATATATATATATATATATATATATATATATATATATATATATATATATATATATATAGTTGAGGTTGCAGGGGTCGAGTCCAAGCTCCTGGCCCCGCCCATTCACTGGTCGCTACTAGGTCAGTCTCCCTGAACCGCGAGCTTTATCATACCTCTGCTTAAAGCTATGTATGGATCCTGCCTCCACTACATCGCTTCCCAAACTGTGTGTGTGTGTATGTGAGTGTGTGTGTGTGTGTGTGTGTGTGTGTGTGTGTGTGTACTCACCTACTTGTACTCACCTATTTGTGGTTGCAGGGGTCGATTCATACCTCCTGGCCTCGCCTCTTTACTGTTTGCTACTAGGTCCTCTCTCTCCCTGCTCCATGAGTTTTATCAAACCTCGTCTTTAAACTTTGTATGGTTCCTTCCTCCTTCACGTCGCTTTCTAGGCTATTCCGCTTTCTGACAACTCTGTGACTGAAGAAATACTTCATAATAACCTTTTGACTCACAGGAGTCTTCAACTTCCAATTGTGACCACTTGTTTCTGTGTCCCATCTCTGGAACATCCTGTCTTTGTCCACCTAGTCCATTCCTCGCAGTATTTTATATGTCGTTATCATGTCTCCCTTGACCCTCCTGTCCTCCAGTGTCGTCACCCCGAGTTCCCTTAACCTTTCTTCATAGGTCAATCCCCATAGCTGTTGGACTAGTCATGTTGCAAACCTTTGCAATTTCTCTAATTTTTTGACGTGCTTGACCAAATGTGGATTCCAAACTGGTGCTGCATACTGCAGTATGAGCCTGATGTATATGGTGTACAGAGTCTTGAACGATTCCTTTCTGAGGTATCGGAACGGTATTCTTAGATTTGCCAGACGACCGTATGCTGCAACAGTTATCTGCTTGATGTGTGCCTCAGGAGATGTACTCGGTATTATACTCACCCCAAGATCTTTTTCCTTGAGTGAGGGTTGCAGTCTTTGGCCACGTAGACTATACTCTGTCTGCGGTCTTCTTTGCCCTTCCCTGATCTTCATGACTTTGCATTTGGCAGGGTTAAATTCAAGGAGCCAGTTGCTGGACCAGGCTTGTAGTCTGTCCAGGTCTCTTTGTAGTCCTGCCTGATCCTCGACCGATTTAATTCTTCTCATTACCTTTATATCATCTGCAAACAGGGACACTTCTGAGTCTATCACTTCCGTTATGTCATTCATATATACCAAAAACAGCATAGGTCATAGGACTAACCCCTGTGGAACCCCGCTCGCCACAGGCGCCCATCTGACACCTCGTCACGTACCATGATTCGTTGTTGCCCCAATGTCAGATATTCTCTGAACCATTGCAGAGCCTTTCCTGTTATATGTGCCTGATCGTCTAGCTTTTGCATTAACCTCTTGTGAGGAACTGCAGTCCAAGAAAATGCAGTCTTACTTCTGTTACCTTGTCATAAAACTCCAATAGGTTTGTGACACAGGATTTTCCTTCTCTGAAACCATGTTGGTTTTCGTTTATAAGTTTGTGTCTTTCTAGGTGCTGCACCACTCTCCTCCTGATGATCTTCTCCATGACTTTGCATACAACACAAGTCTTCCTCTCACGAAAACACAGCACTGCTGAAAGTTTGAAGCCAATCAGAATAAGCATTCTCCATATGCTTTGAATCATCCTTTATCGCCATTTCATACACTGTTAAACAGGATAAAGCAGCTGCGTCATCTGTGAAATATATAAAAATTGGTTATAAATATGACCATAATTTTTAAAGGAGTGGACCGGTAAGCCAGCGGAAGGCTTCGGTCAGATGACCAAAAGCTCCAACGGCAGGTCATCATCTGACTAAGACTCGCGTCAGGAAACACTTGTCCTGTTTCCTGACAAACATTACCTAATAAGAACATAAGAAAGAAGGAACACTGCAGCAGGCCTACTGACTCATGCGAAGCAGGTCCATGTTACCCTCCGGCTTAGCCCAATGACCCATCTAGTCAGGTCACTTCCACTTAAGGAAGAAGCACGACATCAGACTTAGTAGCACAAGCTAGTCAGGTCCAACTCACACCCACCTACACACACTCATGTATTTATCTAACCTATTTTTAAAACTACACAACTTTTAGCCTCTATAACTGTACTCGTGAGTTTGTTCCACTCATCCACAACTCTATTACCAAACCAGTGCTTTCCTATATCCTTCCTGAATCTGAATTTTTCAAACTTGAAACCATTGCTACGAGTCCTGTCTTGGCTGGAAATTTTCAGCACATTATTGCCATCCCCCTTTATTTATTCCTGTTTTCCATTTATACACCTAGATCATATCCCCCATCATTCTATGCCTTTCGAGAGAGTGCAGATTCAGGGCCCTAAGTCTATCCTCATAGGGAAGATTTCTGATACATGGGATCAACTTTGTCATCCTCCTCTGTACGTTTTCCAGTGTATTTATATCCATTCTGTAATACGGTGACCAGAACTGTGCAGCATAATCTAAATGAGGCCTAACCAAAGATATATAGAGTTGAAGAACAACCTGAGGACTTCTATTATTTATACTTTTAGATATGAAGCCAAAGATTCTCTTAGCTTTATTGCTAACACTTAAGTACTGTTGTCTTGGTTTTAGATTACTGCTAACCAGAGCTTCTAAATCCCTTTCGCAATCAGTAGTATTAAGACCTTCATTATTTAGTTTATATGTGACATGGTTATTTTCCTGTCCAACATTTAGAACTTTGCATTTGTCAATATTAAACTGCATCTGCCACTTCTCCGACCATTGCATCAGTCTATTCAAATCATCCTGGAGTGCTCTAGTGTCCTCATTAGAATGAATTGGACGGCCTATTTTGGTGTCATTGTTGAAAAGGGGCTCGTGGAGATTTGATGGTTGGAGTTAAATGCACTTGTTGGATGGTAACACATATATTGGCAGAATATGAAGGGGGAGGCCCAGCCTGCCTGTTGCTGCTTAGTAGGTCTAACGGGAACTGAGGCCTAGGGCTGGGAGCGTAGCGCTCACATCAGCATCACGTGACGTCATACAAACTAGTCACTGAACCTAGCAAAGGGGTCGTGTATGTAAAACATATGGATGGTACTATGATACTCAGATAACATATACATATACAGGGGATCAGCAACTATGCTGACAGCTCAGTCATGTTATGTATGTCGTCTCGACATACAATACTATGCTATAGGCTGAACAGGCAGGTAGCTCTGGGCTGATTCTATACAATAGCAAAGACATATGTAACTTAGAACTGATGGATGGTATCATAATGGATGTTAACGTAATGGGTGTTCACGTAATGCATTACGAATTATAAGTACAAATCATGTTGAGAAATGGTTTACCAGCTAAGGTTAGATTAAATATTGGGAGTACTTAGCTGATAAGACAGCTCATCGTCCACACAGCCGCCCTTGCAGATGAGGTCTTGAGAAGCTGTCATATCCACTT
Source organism: Cherax quadricarinatus (assembly GCF_038502225.1). Taxonomy (NCBI): domain Eukaryota; kingdom Metazoa; phylum Arthropoda; class Malacostraca; order Decapoda; family Parastacidae; genus Cherax; species Cherax quadricarinatus. The sequence goes on along the minus strand of NW_027200164.1, from coordinate 18,793 downwards.
CTTAACGGGCTGTAAAAGATTATATTATGTTAATAATAAATTACCCCTAGGGGGTGTTATGTCAGCATATTTCATTCACTGATGGCTGACGTACGTACTTGTGTGGACTCAAAAATCCGCACCTCACTGCCGACTACAAGAAATTCATAACCCACCTTGCTCTTGTAGCGTGAGCTATGGTGTTCTTTACACCCTCGACAGATATCGGTGACTTGATAGAAGCTGAAGTGTCCTTTGATGTCCACGTCTTCCATAGTCTAGGAATACGCACATTGGTACACTATGTTCCACAAGGTTTGTCTTTATTGTTCACAATCTTATCACTGAAGAAGCTGGTCACACTTCTCTGTAAGTGTTTATTGTGTTTTGTGAGACACTTTGTTCACACTAATGCACAGATCAGTGTTCTTTGTTGGTTATCCTGGCATCAGTGTGACTCTTAGTAGAGTCAAAAGTAATCTGACCTCACAGCGTCCTACGCCGCTCCAATGCCCTTCGAACATAAAGGAAAGTAGAGAGAATGACACAATAAGCTGAAATGGGAGAAAATGCTTAACTATTCTGCATAAGCAAAGAAAAAAAATAAGTCACACTGTAGAGCAAGGAAAACTCACATGAGAAAAAAAAAATACTCAACTGGATAAGCAACACTTTGAAAATCAAGAAAAATTGTACTTTACTCAAATTAAATTTACTCAAATTTGAGTTAATGATCCAGTGAGTTGTCTTTACTCCCAATTCAATAAAGAAATTCAACAAGAAAGGATAAATCAAGCAAAAAATAATAAAATGGGATCAATAAATCTCGTGCAAAATGAAAATGGACTGGGAAAGCAATTCACTAAGAGAAAATAAACTGACACACAAAGAATAAAATATGCACAAAACAAGAAATATAAAACTGAAATCACAAAATATTGCACCGAAATAAACTGTAGCAATATTGCAACTAACAGTTACTAATCAAAAAGTACTGCACAACACAACACTACATAAAAAAATTCTGAAAGAAAAAATTTAATGGCAGCACAATATTTACACAAGAATCATTGCAAATGAGGCAATACTGCAGTAATAAAAAAATGCACACACAAGAAAATGCAGTTTACAAAAACAACAAAAAATTATCAAGGAATGAACTAATTGAACACTTTAACTCCTAACTGCAGCTTAAGCAACACTGAACAAACAAAAAAATGATTTACTTTAAAAAGAAGGTAAAAATTGCACTTAGAGTGAATTTGTTCAATGAAATATGAAAAATAATAAAGGCAAAAATGCAAAACAAGAAAGGTTAACGCTCACTATAAGGCAGCAACACAACACATCAGTATATGCACAATACTATGAGAATTTTCTTGCAATGAAGCTTGGGGTGACAAAAATTGGAAAATAATTGTCTTGCTTCAAACAAAATAATGGCACCATTGTCTGTGGAGATAAGACAAGTTAGACACTGGCTAAATGAAAATAATTAACACAAGAATGTTCAACACACAGAAAAAATGGCAAATAAATTAATAAAAAAAGTCAGCAAGTACAGAAATGCTGGGAGAAAAACAAAATACTGAGATAACACTGAGTTGTGATGCAGAATATGAGATAACAAGTTACTGAATAACTTCACTGTATAAATTACTAGGCAAGGAACACAGTACTGTGAACACAAGATAATTGTGAAGTGTAAACACAAGTTTATAATGCTTATATATTGCACACAACAGGGAAAAATGGAAAAGTACTTACTTCACGTATATAAAAAAAAGAAAATGGACACAACACAACAGACAAAAATAAAGCACGAAAATTTAAACACTGAAGAAAAAAAAATATTATTGCAAACAGAATGTAATGAACACTGAGTGTAATCAAGAGTCACAGAATAACACGTAAAAGCACTGAAAAATTGTCTCTTCATAATATGCAATGAATATTCATCTTCAAGATCACTTTTGCCACATTCTTTTCGACTTCAATTGCCTTCCTCCCCATCTTCCTCGTTGAGTGTTTGAAATATGTTTTGTGTTGTGTGTGTAGGGTTGTGAGGGAGTTCCAGGCATCACAGCAAAGAATAGTTATTTTGCATATAAGTCATCACACAGTATCTGCAACAATTGACATGTAATCCACCGATCTGAAATGGAAACTAGACATTTCGATCAATGTCGTTCAAGGATGGGCACGAAACGTTGTGTTCCAGTTTTTTACATGAGGTTACATGTGATTTTTTTCTAAATCTTTCTTTAACAACTGAAGCTTAGAAAATATCTACCTCGCAGCACCGTACGAATGAACTAAGAAAGAGATTTCTTGACTGCGCCTCAAGTCCTGGACCAAGAAATGTGAATGATATGAAAGATTAAAATGCCAGCAAGTACTGTAGCAAAAACACACTAATAGCAGATTCAATTTTTTTTTCAATCGCGTCGTTCACACGTGATCTTTTTCAAGTCAAGATGTCATGAAAAATTAACATCTGATTGGTATTTCTTTTTTAAATAAACGAAGCTCTGTTATGTCTTTGTAATATCACACAAGATAAACGTATGTGGCTTTCCTGTCACAGTAACAAAACACTGGAGGTTACCTGGAGGTTATTCCGGGGATCAACGCCCCCGCGGCCCGGTCCATGACCAGGCCTCCCGATGGATCAGGGCCTGATCAACTAGGCTGTTACTGCTGGCCGCACGCAGTCCGACGTACGAGCCACAGCCCGGCTGATCCGGCACTGACTTTAGGTATCTGTCCAGCTCTCTCTTGAAGGCAGCCAGGGGTTTATTGGCAATTCCCCTAATGCTTGATGGGAGGCTGTTGAACAGTTTTGGGCCCCGGACACTTATGGTGTTTTCTCTTAGTGTACCAATGGCGCCCCTACTTTTTATTGGCGGTATTTTGCATCGCCTGCCCAGTCTTTTACTTTCGTAGGGAGTGATTTCTGTGTGCAGATTTGGGACCATTCCTTCCAAGATGGGGTGATAACGTTTATTCTCCAGTCCCTTGATTTTTAGAAACTTTCTGTACTGATGTACAATAATTCTCGTACCCAGCTTAGAACTCTTTGTAAAAATGTTTATGATTGTGAGGTGTTTTGTACGCTTATTTTACCACATATAAATTAACATTTCCCAGGAATATTACCTTTATTTTGTCAGGTAAACATAATTCCCTGTTTTCATCTCCAACATTACCTGAGGTAACTTGGGTACGAAGATAATCGCGTAATTACTTCAAAACTTGAAAAAAAAAGATCATACGTGAGTATCATTTTTCAAAATCAGTGAACGCACTACTTCATACGTCCAGAATTTCATAAAATGGCAGAGATTATATAATAATTCTTATATCCAGCAGGAAGTGGTAAGCATATATGAATTACACAGCACCGAAAAGAATATTTGAAGGTGACGAAGTTGATTTTTGCTCCTAAATTCCGATTAAGAACATATAAACATAAGAAAGAAGGAACACTGCAGCTGGCTTACTGGCCCATGCGAGGCAGGTCCAATTCTCCCACCATCTGATTTTCAATCAGATTGTTCAGGGGGACTCTCTCGATAAATGTAAATATCTGTACAATGATGAATAAGACATGTACAACATTTGGATATCTTAATTGATAGATGTTTTGTCAACAGAGAGAGATTTTACATAATTCTGATACAGAAACATGAGGATGTCTCTTTAGCAGAATAAGTGGAACAAGTGAAACAGTTCAGTAGTCGTAGATAAACAATAGTCACATGCAAGTGTGGCTCACTAGTGAGCCAGAAATTTGACAATCAAGCTGTAGAATCTTATATACTCTTTATTAAGATTCCAGGGAGTTGCTGTGTCGGACAATTATTTGATTAAAGGAATATACTGTAATTAAACCTTTCATAATGGAATCAAGGAAAATTGGGACAACGCAGAAGTTGTAGATGTTGCCAAAAGATAGAAGGACACACTAGTAGAAGAAAGGCCGGCCCAAAAGGTGGGCCAGAGATTTAACAATCGAGTTGCAGAGACGTAGTTTAGTTTCCTACAAGGAAGCTAGTAGTCAAACTCAGGTAAATGATAAAATTATGGAAGTAAGATATGCGCTAAACACACTGGACATTTATTAAAACATGTTTCAGTCCTGGGGACACTGTGGGATATATTTCCTAATACATATCTTCAGTGTTTGGAGTGGCAATGGTGGTTAAAGGTCCCAGCAGTGCCAGGGAAATGAAGTGGGCACCCCAATCCCAGCATGGGGTCGAGATAGCACCATAAAATGCCATACTGACTGTGTACTCCCACATGCTGGTATCAGAGTGAAAAAAAGGGAAGAGGAGATTAAAAATTGACTTGAGAGAAAATTAGTGATCAATTCTCTCAGTTAGTAAGATATGCTGCCACCACCTGTTATTATTAGTCGTAGATTCGACAGGATATAAAGTTCCAGCAGAAGGAGGAGACAAGAAAGTGAGCAAAAGCAGGGAGCATCAACAAGAGTCACGCAGGGCACTTAAGATATACTAAGCAAAATAGAATAGCTCAATATTTATTTATTAATGGTTGGTTTTGGTTCCCAGAGTAACATCGCCTGTGGATGAGCTTCCTACCAGCTCTTTACTCTCACAAGAAAGCTAACATTAATAATTTACTTGATTCAAAAGACAACCAAAGACTATGACAATTTCCACCTTAATGGAAAAAATTATAAACTTAATACAAGAACTGCAAATTCAGTATTCACCCATTGTCAAGTTTAAGGATCACCACATTCTTTTCTTTTATTTTCTAAATTTTTCTTAAATCATACCTTGAATAATCATTGACCATTACACGTGATTTTTTGAGGTCTTAGTTTTCAGTCTAATATGTAATCCCACAAGTACTTGATGTGGTTCGCCGGTATTTGTCCCGGCCCGGGTCTTGTCCGGTTGGTGATCCGGCGTTGTCTTTTCCCTGGTGGAGGCGTCGTTCGTCGTCTTTCTTCTGTCTTGAGCAGTGGCTCCCCGAGGTGGGGAAACCTTAGTGTGCAGTTTTGAAGGTTCTCATTATCCATCCTGTCATTTTCCTAGCAGATGCGATTGTTACAATGTTGTGGTCTTTGAAGGTGAGATCCTCTGACATTATCTCTCCCAGGTCTTTGAAATTAGTTTTGCTTTCTATTGTGTGGTTAGTATTTGCTTTATACTCCAATATAGTTTTAATTTTCTCATGTTTTCCATATCGGAGTAAATGAAATTTCTCATCACTGAGCTTCATATTGTTTTCTGCGGCCCATTTAAACATTTGGTTGGTGTCTGCCTTGAGTCTTGTAGTGTCTTCAATGGAAGACACTGTCATGCAGATTCGGGTGTCATCTGCAAAGGAAGACACGGTGCTGTGGCTGACATCCCTGTCTATGTCAGATATGAGGATGAGGAACAGGATGGGAGCGAGTACTGTGCCTTGTAGAGCAGAGCTTTTCACCGTAGCTGCCTCAGACTTTACTTTGTTTACTATTACTCTTTGTGTTCTTAAGAAATTATAGATCTATCTACCAACTTTTCCAGTTATTCCTTTATCACGCATTTTGTGTGCTATTACACCATGGTCACATTTGTCAAAGGCTTTTGCAAAGTCTGTGTATACTACACCTGCATTTTGTTTGTCTCCCAGAGCATCCAGGACCTTGTCCTAGTGGTCCAGTAGTTGGGACAGGCAGGAGCGACCTGCTTTAAACCCATGTTGCCCTGGGTTGTGTAACTGATGGGTATCTAGATGGGTGGCACTCTTGCTTATTAAAACCCTTTCAAAGATTTTTATAATATGGGAGGTTAGTGCTATCGATCTGTAGTTCTTCGCTTTACTGCCCCCTTTGTGGAGTGGGGCTAAGTCTGTTGTTTTTATAAGCTGTGGGACGACTCTTGTGTCAATGCTTCCTCTCCATAGGATGTCAAAAGCACATGATAGAGGCTTCTTGCCGTTCTTGATTAACACTGAGTTCCACGAGTCTGCATTTAGGGCAGAGTCCATGAGCAAGACATTTATCGCCTTTTCGAAGTCATTTGGCGTCAGGATAATATCAGGGTTGCATCTACCAAATTCTGAGTCCCTCTCATAAAAAAATTATATAGGTCTTCGACTCTAAGTCTGGGTAGCGGCTCATATTGGGACTTGAGCAGCTCACTCATTCCTTGCTGTCAGCTGTGTAGGACCCATCTCGTCTAAGTAGGGACCCAATACCAGTTCTCTTTCTAGTTTACATCTTCTCATCCATTTCTTTAAAGGAATATGCCTTGAGCATACCTCGAGTGCGACAGAGTTACGTCATCCAGAATCTGGTTTACTTGTTCCCCCTTTATGTTTTTGTTACTGAAACCTCCTCATCTTTGGGACCAACTGTCCCCAGGCCTAGCCACAAGCTAGGCCTCTCTGGTCTGCCATCCCCGCCCCAAAGGAGCAAATGGGAATGACAGTCTTATGAGCTAAAAGCTCGGACTCAGGCACCTACCCTACCCTAGAAGGGTTAGGCATGGTGTCGATCTTGTTACTGAAGTTGAATTTGGTGAAGGTTTCCTGGTGACTGATCACATTTTGTTGGTCTGGGCCCCGCGCATACATGTCTGAACCTTTATTATGTTGTGATCTGAGTATATTGCTTTTGATACGGTAATATTTCGTATCAGATCGTTATTTTTAGTGAAGATGAGGTCTAGTGTATTGTCCAGTCTTGTTGGCTCTATAATTTGCTGGTTTAAGGTGAATTTGGTGCAGATATTTAAAAGCTTGTGTGTGTGAAAGTTTTCATCTGAGCTGCCTCCTGCCTCTGCTTCAGCATTATTTCCTCCATTTTAGCTACCTTAGGTGAGTCATATTTATTTGTAGGAAGTCAGATGAAGGAAGCATGGTAGCCAGCCAGGGCAAAACACGTAATTAAACAAACAGACGAACGTGTCTGGTTTTAGTTGATACATTTGCATTATACCATAATACAAACACTTTACATTCTGTGCAAGTTGTGTCCACGTTGATATAGAATAAAAAAAGACGAACGTTCCCATTCTCATGTAACACCATTTATTGAAGATATGACTCTCTAAGTCTAAGTGAAGGCATACGAAAGGAATAAATTTCTAGTTACCCCCAGTAATATTATAGTTTACACAATTTCTCTGTTGGACTAAAGAAAATGTTATTCTTGCCGTCACTCCTACAAGTCGCCTGGCTACCATATCTATTTATTAATTTATTTTATTTTATGTCTTTGGAAACAGTACATTGAGATTTTATATTTACAATAGTTGGTTGCAATGCAAAGAGAGCCTCTATTATGCCTAGGCATTATGGGCTAACTTAACATTATTTATGTAATTTTTTTTTAATTTTGAGAGCATATTTTGTACAGACAGACATAATACATATATATAGTATAAAACTGTGTATTTACCAAGTTTATATGCTATGCAGCGTGTTTATTATATAATTTTGAAAAAATATAGATGGAATTGTCTATATTAACGTAATATACGACATTTTTCTCGAGATTATTTTTTTTTCATTTTATGTTTAAAAACTCCATGTACAAAAATACATATTTAAGTATATAAAATATATAACATAACCAGAACAGTTTTTTTGTGATTTGAAAAAGGATCCCGAGGCAGATGTTTGTGAGGTGCTGTTGTTGGGAATGTTGGTGTCCCGGTGGCCTGGTGGCTAAAGCTCCCGCTTCACACACGGAGGGCCCGAGTTCGATTCCCGGCGGGTGGAAACATTTCGACACGTTTCCTTACACCTGTTGTCCTGTTCACCTAGCAGCAAATAGGTACCTGGGTGTTAGTCGACTGGTGTGGGTCGCATCCTGGGGGACAAGATTAAGGACCCCAATGGAAATAAGTTAGACAGTCCTCGATGACGCACTGACTTTCTTGGGTTATCCTGGGTGGCTAACCCTCCGGGGTTAAAAATCCGAACGAAATCTTATCTTATACCTGGAGTGAACCTGGAGTGGGTTTCGCAGCTCAGAATCTTGCTGCAGAGGAGGAGGAAGAAACGTTACAAGTATACAGGGAAAAACAAACAATCAACCTAGGCTCAACACAAATCAACCTAAAAAACCACCGTAATACAGCATGCATAATATTTTCATCGGGCCCACACCAACACACTGCATCCCATACATGTACAGACACAACCCACAATAATGTATAATGTACAGTAACACGTTCAGAAAAATTACATTACCACACTGCCTCGCTAGAACCCTATACCCCTCCACAATATTCTCAAACCACTGACCCCTACCTACTTACCACTGCCGTTATCCACAGTAACCTAGAATAACATATATATATATATATATATATATATATATATATATATATATATATATATATATATATATATATATATATATATATATATATATTTGTATATTCTATTTAAAACTTCATATACAAACACAGGTCAGAATATATATATAACACTGTAACAATAAACAGGTAATGAACAGGCATCAACAGTGGCACAACACAAACTAATGACAACTGCCACGTACATTATTGAGTAAAATGATAAAAAAAAGAAACACTATAAACTCATACAGACTCAGTCCTAATGCTAACCTAACTCCTACACACAGCTGCTACTTACAGTTCTGCGCTGAAGACAAAGGTTTGTATGCAATAATAGTGCTGACACCCCCCTCCCCACCAGCCCACCAGTGACTACAATCTATGTACACATGGCATACCTTTCAACAATGATTCGTCGCCTTAATTACACATGCTGCAACGCCCTGTACATGGGAAACATCCATAGCACAAAATATCTACAACTACCCAGGCAACATCCGCACTATATTTATAATGTCCATACACACCAAGGTTTGAGAATCTGCACCTAAAACAATCTCACAAGTTTGATAATTGAATGCATACGCATATGTAGACGAACTCCTAGCGTTACATGGGACCAACTCTCTGTTGGTACCACTAGTTCATTCACAATCCACACTCTTAACTTAAAAAGCCTAATCTAAAGAAACACAACTGTCCATGGTGGACATCCACACATCAACACCTAACACACTGCCCCCCTTCTTCCACTCCACGCACCTTCTCACCCAGGAACCAAGCCCCAATGACCCCCCACTATCACTCTGTACCCCACCATTCACTCTCCACCCCCTTCACCACTCCCCGCCCCCCACCTCAGGTTAACAGGCACCCAACAGAGAGATTCTTGTAACCTTCTGAAATCGTGAACCCCACAGGTCCCCATATATACCTTCATTTTGACACTTCGTCCTGTAAAACATTGCCGCCAACACCCGACGCTTCACTTCCCAATAATCCCCCCCCCCTCTGAAAACCCCACATCATGAAAATATAGTCTACATAAGCCACTGCACTTGCCACTTTCTCGGACATCCCCCCACTTCTAAAGTGAGCGCTTTCAAAACTGACATCCACTGAAACTCCAAAACCTGACTCATCTATTCTCTGATTCCACTCTGCCCCTCGCAAAATTGCACTACATGAAATGCCGTCTCCATCTCCACCTGAGCTCATTACCTTTGTACCTAGTTCAGCTATCAAAACTTTGGGGGCCCAGTCCATGGACCCATTACGTACCTCTGTAATCTGTAAATACCTTTGTAACTTGTCATGATTGTGACCAGACTTACCTGGAGTTCATTACCTTTGTAAATTGTGAGTTCATTACCTTTGTAAATTGTGAGTTCATTACCTTTGTAAATTGTGAGTTCATTACCTTTGTAAATTGTGAGTTCATTACCTCTGTAACTTGCTCAGCTATCAAAACTTTGGAGTCCAGTCCCTGGACCAATTATGTACCTCTGTAATCTTTTGACTACCGCCCACAGGATGGGTATGGGGTGCATAATAAACATATTAAACTAACATATTAAACTAACATCTCCACCTCCCCGCAAAGCCCACATCACCCATCCTCCACAACTCACCTATTCTGAAGCAACGACCCCGACGGCAGTACACCATGTAGAAACCGATACATTTTCAAATCTATACCAAATACCCCCCCCAATCATACATCGGATATAACCCCACCATCTGTGCTACCACCTGACCTACTAACACCCTATACAATACCTTCACTGGTATCCTACCAGGTTCTCTAACCATCATCATAGCTCTCAATAATTTTTCATAATCACGCAGCTCTGCTTCCCGACATGTTTGCCGCAATATCTCATACACCTGCCCCAGAGTGCCCCTGTAGACTACCCCTGCCTTCATCACCACTTGTTTAACAAACACACACAATATCCTCTTATGCAAATCCAAGAACCCTAAACCCTTATGACACACCAGTAATGTCACCACCTCCCTCAACCATTTGCATCCCAACCCCCATAAAAACCAGAACACCCTCTGTAGGATGTGTGCAATCGCCTGTTCTCCACCCTATTCACAAACCTTGCAGAGTTGGCCTCTTGTACCCCACCCTTATCACCCACATAAATGATACCACAAATCTGTAAACTCCTTTCCACCTTCTGCACCACTAAGCATCTCCCCACTCACCCAAACCCATAATATTCTATTTACCTACATTAACCTCCATTCCCATTTAGGAATAATTGTCTTCAGTTATCCCCAGTAATACTATAGTGTACAATTTTTTTCTGATGTTGGACTAAAGAAAACGTAATTCTTGCCATAACTCCTACAAGTCGCCTGCCTATTACATCTCATATTTATGTTAATTTATTCTACTGTGGTGTGTATTTATCAAGTTTATATGTTAGGTAGCGTGTTTATTATATAATTTTGAAAAAATGTCATAGATGAATTAATGAAAATGTATATATTAACGTAATATACGATATTTAATGGACCTCAGAGTGATTATTGAGTATTATTATTATCATCATTGTTAATATGGCGTCCTCGAGACAAAAGACACTCATATTGATTTTAATGTGTACCTGCACTCCAACAAAGTGTGTAAGTTTACATATATACATATTATCAGAGTATATATAAAATATGAAAGATTAGATTAGATTTTGCCACTGAAGTGGCTAGTTTATTGTGCACCCCATATCCATCCTGTGGACGGTAGCGCGAGAGCATGTGGATACACAAAAGGCCTAGGAACTAGGCCCCAAAGGGTTAACAGGAATACATATGGATTTATATCTACATATCTATAGTTCACTTATCTGTTACAAGCAAATTTAGGAAATTTGCTTAGTATATCTGGTATCTTATTTTCATTAATAAGATATCTTGACATGTCACATTGGTTATTATACTGTCTGTCTCTGTATTCCTCAATAAGTGGACAATTAAGCACATAGTGTTCAAGAGAGTGACCATATGCCTGATCACATAATTTACATTTAGTTTGATCATCATCTGTGTGTCTCCCAAACTGCCAGAAGTACTTGTAACCAAGCCTAAGCCTGGCCACTACAACATCAGTCAGTGTGTTCACATTGCAAGTTGCTCCATAAACATACTTATCTACGTTCATGTTATCATAGTGGGTTATAGATCTACTCAGGCTTCTAACTGCATTCCTATAACAATCATCTTCATTATTTACTTCTCTCCTAATATTATTCCTAATGCTAGACACAGTTATACCAAAGTTATATTCTACGTTCTCCTTCTGGATACTCTTCTTGGCTAACATATCAACTTTATCATGAAGGAGTAATCCAATGTGTGATGGGATCCATAGCAATTGTACATTAATTCCTTTGTCCCTAATTTTTGAGTATCTATACCTGGCTTCCCCAATGAGCATGTTGTTGGAGTCATTATATGAGCCAAGAGCCTTCAATGATGACATAGAATCAGTAATGATGATAGAGTCAAGCTCAGTGTCATAGGTTAGCTTTAGCGCCATTAGGATTGCAAACAATTCAGTTTGCAGTGTAGACGCCCAGTTGTTAATTCTTATGCCTAACTCAACAAATTTATTATCGTTCTTAACTAGGGAGGTGGCAACAAGAGCAGATGCAGCCCTGCCAGAAGACTCCTGTTTAGATCCATCAGTGTATATAACTTGTGATAACTTATTACTACCAGCTAGGCGAAAAATTTCTTCTTGAGCAGTTGCTCTAACAAGAGATTTAAGGAAGGGATTACTAGCAATGAGCTTCTTGGGAGGGACTTGTAGGTATGTGATATTAAATGAACACATCTTCCATGGAGGGGTGAAATTCTCTTGTTGCCTACAGTGATACAGTTCATGCAGGTTATAAAACTTAATGCAATTGCACGTTTTCACAATCCATATCTGTGTGTATTTACCTCTAGACACTTGGTAAGATTCACTGTGACAGTGTCTGGTTCGTTTCTCAACATTCTAATACCGAGTACAGTGTTAATTTCAACAATCCTATCACTGATACTAGAAATACCAAGCTCCTTCCTCATGTTAAGAAGTTTTGTAGATCTGGGACAGCCAAGAATAGTCCTGAGAGCTTCATTTTGCATTAACTCCAAGGGTCGGAGGGAACTTTCTCTAGCTAATATCAACATGGGAGCAGCATAATCAATTAAGGACCTAACATAGGCTATGTACATCATTCTCACGATTCTCACATTAGCACCATAGTTGGGATTGTAGCCAGCAACAGCTTTGAGAGCATTTAGCCTAGCTTTACATTTCTTGTTTAGTTGTGGTATAGTGGATTTGTTAAAGGGTACATCTACACCAAGATATCTGTAAGTTTTAACGTAGCTAATGATTTCACCCTGCAAATAGATGGGTGGGGGATGTCGTTTGCTTGTTAATATCTTTGTTTTAGAGGAAGATATTATGAGGCCTAGTCGATTACAAATTGCTTGAACTTCATTAAGAATGGTATTCATCTTCTTATGCCCTGTTGTATGGATCATGATATCATCAGCATAGCTTATAGCTATATGTTTAGGTGAGGCAGGTAGAGCATTTAGGAGAGCATTAATCAGAATATTAAATAGCATGGGACTAAGAACTCCTCCCTGCGGTGTACCTAAAGACATTTCTTTAGAATCACTTCTGAAGCCTTGGTAAAGGACAGAGGATACTCTATTTGACAGGTATCCTATTATCCAGCAGAGTAAGCTACCACCAATATTCATTTTGGCTAGTTCATGTAGTATAACGGTTCTGTTTGCAATATCAAATGCAGATTTTAGATCAAGAAAAGTGGTAAAACTAGTAGAGGTGTGTGCAGTGAGAAAGGTGGAAATACAGTTCTGCACACTTTTACCTTTCATGAACCCATAGAGGTAGGGGGAAAGTTGATGTCTGATTCTGTAGTACAATCTGTTAAGCATCATTCTTTCAAAAGTTTTGCAAAGACAACTAGTTAAGGAGATCGGCCTAAATGTATCAGGCTGTTGGGGCTTAGGGATAGGCACAATGAGACTATTGGTCCAGGAAGTAGGAAGAACGCCCTCAATGTAACTGAGATTATACAGTGCCAACAAAGGGTTATCAGGCACGTGCCTTAGAGTTCTGAGAATATCATAGGTTATACCATCCTCTCCAGGAGCAGTTGATCGACCTTTGGTTAATGCATTATCTAATTCATACTCGGTAAAGAGTCAATCACTCTCATCAATATTTTGGCTCATAAAATTAATCAGTTTCAACATTTCTTCAGAAGTACTCTCTAAATTTTTTCTAATATGAGATGGAAGGCTTTCATGCCTGGATGTTTTGGACCAGTCATTTATGAGGTCATTTGCTTTTTCAAGAGGAAAGGGATGAGCAACATTGCCACTTTAAAACACTTGAAATTTTGGAAAGTTTCCAGACATAATGGAGGATGCGGAACTCAGGGAAAATATAAACAAACCGAGTTTCTGTGAAGTTAATAATATTGATCAATTGCAGGGAGGAGAAAATTATAAATTAATATAATTTTACTGAAAAAGTCATATCATATTTAAATAATAAAACATAGATTTGAGGCAAAAAGAAAAACTGTTGTGGCTAAACCAGTAGCAATTAAATATTTTTTTTATACAGGTGGGCCCCGCTTATACAGCAGGTTAAGTTGTGGACTACTGTAGAGCCCTGCTTATATAGCAGGTTAAGTTCTAGACTACTGCAGAGCTCTGCTTATACAGCAGGTTAGGTTCTGGACTACTGCATCGCCCCGCTTATACAGCAGGTTAAGTTCTAGACTACTGCAGCACCCCGCTGATACAGCAGGTTAGGTTCTGGACTACTGTAGAGCACCACTTATACAGCAGGTTAAGCTCTAGGTAAATAATGGTCTGAGATGATTTATTGTTGTTGAGCCCCATGCACAAATTCCATATTCAAATTCAAAGTTTATTCTCAATAAGGATTACAATGCTGAGTTTACAGAATTTGGTTATTGTGTGGTTTACATGTAGTAAAATTGTGATTACAGAGTGTACCACTAGAACGCTTAGCATGGCTAGGCATTTCGGGCAGACTTAGTTTTATTCTTAATTGTAAAATATTACAAATTATGAGGTAAGTTGGTATTATGGCTAAGTGACTAAATACTAGTTTGTGAGTTTAGCAATGTGAATGCTTTTGTTTTGGCACAGTACATAGTTTCAGTATTGGAGTATCACAGGATTCATTATTTTAAGATTGAGATTAATATTTCTGTTTATGCTCAAATGAGTGAGTGTAAGTGTGAACCACCAGGTGGTATTCGTGTCGTTAGTTGACGGGGTGTATCAGGGAGATAAGATGTTTTCTAATGGTAGTTTTGAAGGTGATGAATGTGTCTGCAGTTCTAGAGTTCTCAGTATCATTCGTATTTTTATTAGGTCTGATCCCAAACTGACAGGGGTTGAATATGCTGTGGGAGATGAGGTAGGAATAGATTCGCTTATGAATTAATTTTTCAAAGATTTTAGAGGGTGTAAATTGGATATTGGCCTATAGTTATTCAAGTCTGCTTTATCTCCTCCTTTATGTATTGGGGTGACCCTCGCTATCTTGAGAACTACCTTGTTCTTTAGTGTGTTGATAATAAGAGAGACTTCTGATGGGTTACTCGGAGCTAGGAATTCTGTGTTCTGGTAGGTGCCAGTGAGGTAGTCATTAGGTGGGGTATTTGAGCTTGGATTTTTGCCTGCAAGGTTTTTCCTATGGTGGAAAAGAAAACATTGAGGCTGTTTGCTGTTTCAGTTGGTGGGAGTTGGGGTTCATCTGGTTTTGTTAGTTTGATTGTTCTGTTTCCTGATATCTTTTTTGTTCCTAGAATTTCAGATAAGGTTATCCAGGTCTTTTTTATGTCACCTTTTAAGATGGATAATCTGTTCTCATAATACAATTTTTTTGCCCTTATCAGGCTTGTAAGAATAGATGGGTAACGTTTTGTTTGGTCTCTGGTTATGTGACCCATTCTGTACTGTTTTTCATATAGGTGCTTTATATTTAAGGATTTGAGGATGCTGGGTGTTAGCCAGGGACTGTTCAGTCTCTTAGCTGTGATCTGTTTAGTTTTTTTTAGGGCAGTGTTTGTTATAGAGGTATTGGATCATTTTTAGAAAATTATTAACACATCCGTCAGTATCTGTATAGATCTGTAGCTCAGTTTGCCAGTCGACGTTTGTCATTGCTGTTGTGAAGTTATTAATGGCTGTCTCATTATGAAGTCTGAAGGTTACTGTAGTAATATCTTGGGGTAATTTACGTAGATTGATTATGAGAAAGGTAGGGTAGGGGGTCTGTGGTATTATCTGTGATTATGCCTGATTTTAAAGGGGATATGGTGTTGGTCCGGATGTGGTCTAGTAGGGAAACACTAGTCTCTGTAACTCTTGTAGGTTTTATTACTGTTGGTAGCAACAAGCAGTTACTCATAGTATTTGTGAATTCAGTTACATGTGGTTCCTGGTGTTGCAGAAGATTTATATTGAAGTCTCCTGATAGTAGTAAGTGATCTTTATTTATGTGTGCATCAGTTATCATGCTTCCTAGGTGGTACTCTGCAGATGTTTATCACTGTGAGAGGTTTTTGTAGGTATTTGGCTGTGTAACCAGTTATGGCATTGACATCCGTATTATCTGGCCTTAGCCAGGTTTCGGTGAGAGTAATGATGGACATACTGGCATACAGGGAATTAAGTAATGCTGTGAGGTTATCGTAATGTTTGCTTAAAGATCTGACATTGTAGTTCAAGACAGTTATGTTGTTGTTGGTTATCAGAAGTGACTTTGTTCTGCTGTGTAGTAATTACAGTTGTTGTTTGATTCATTTAAGTCATTCAATAAGAGGTTGGTATCAGGATCAATGCTTGTAATCATAAGATTTTGGTGAATCTATAATTAGACTTAAGTATAAGACAATGTAAATATTCTAAAGCTAAAAAATAGCACCTTAATTGTTTCAACAAATGTGAATATATGAACTAAGGTAGTTCTTTAAAGCTAAAATAAAGGAGACAATATAAAAGGGATTAAAATCAGTAGTGGTAAACAAATAAAGTGGTAATTAATTAAATGAGCTTGGGAATATAATAGTAAAATAATGAAAGTATTACATTTTAGCACGTGAAAATAGAACCTTAATTATTTTAACAAATGTGAATATATGAACTAAGGTAGTTATTTAAAGCTAAAATAAAGGAGAAAATATATAAGGGACTGAAATAAGTAGTGGTAGAGAGAGTTAAATGGACAGACAGTCACTATGATATATTAATTTAGGAGTAAGATCTGACTTGTAATATGAAATTTGAGCAATAAATAGCACTAAATAAAAAGTAAAAAATATATGAGCTAGATAGTACTAGCTAGTAAAAGATAGTACAGGGAATTGTACAATAATGTAATAGGAATATACACTAATTACACCACACAATATAAAAGACTAAAATAAGTAGTGGTAAACAAAATTAAATGAACAGATACAACCAAGAATAACATTAATTTAGGAGTAAGATTTGACTTGCAACACAAAATTTGAGCAATTAATTGCAATAAAAAAGAAGTAAAAAGTATTTAAGGTAGATGGTACTAGCTAGTAAAGGAAAGTTCAAGGAATTGCACAATAATGTAACAGGAACACATACTATATGCGTTCCTATTACAGTTTTTTCAAAGGAAGGTAGAGAAATCATGTTCATTTGAGATGGTATATTGTTGTCCGGTTGCTATTTTTTTTAAACTAGTATTTTCCCATCTCGAGTGAAACACTGGTGTATTGTGTTTTCCTGTTAAGTTTTCTCAACCTGAACAGAAGGTTTTGACGTTTTCTCGTTAGACACTTGTTGATGTACACTCCATTTTTCATTGTAATTGCTGATTTAATTAGGTCCTTTTTTTATCATATGAATGAAGTCTGATCATAATACTGTGCTTACTACCTTGTTTTACTTGCAAACGCATTTCTTTGTTTTCATTTCTTTGCACGATCACTTGTACATGGTCCTGTATTATCCTGACAGCAGTTTCTTTGCACTGGGCTTGGATTATGTCACTAGGAATGTGTGGACTGTTTATTATAACTGCATCAGATAACTTATCTTGTTCAGTTTTGTCATCTTGGAAATCAAGGTATTCATTCAGTCGAGTGTGCATGTTCTGATTCCAGTCCTTGATTGCTTCTTCAACCTTCATATTTAGGGTTGTTGTTTGGCCAGTGTGACTGGCTATAGCTGGTTTTCAGAATATTTTCTGTGTCACCACTTCCCGATGTAATCTTCTCTTCAAGGTTTTGGATCTTGTTCTCGAGGATGGTGACCTTGGACTCACATCGCACAAGTGTTGCTTTAATATCTTTGTTTTCGTTTTCTAGGGCGACAATGTATTCCCTAATAGTGTCAGGAAGAATCATACCTCGGTGTTCATGAGAGAATCCTTTGAAGGGAGTGGAGTAGAAGGGAGAGTCAGCCATGTTTGTTGTTGTTGTTGTTCCTTGGGCGGTGGTGATGGGGTATATGATACACCGGCGACCTGCTGGGTAGACATGTTGAGTCTTTTGTTACTGCTGTTGTTTCTCCTGCGATTTCCTTTCATAGTATCACTGAAGTACATACTATGAAGCTATGGAGGAGAAGGCTTTATTTCCCTGAGCAGTGGAGGCGGTGTTTGGGTTACCAGGGCTGTCTTCCTTAGATAATCTATTTTGTCAAGATTTGGGTTGCATTATTAGTATTCTTGGGTTATTTTGTGGTCTATGTGGGTTCAAGCAGTTGTACCTTCAATTAGGCCATCACAAGCTTTGATGAGCGATGGTTTCTTGAAGAATAAGAGCGGGTAAGATGCCGCTGCTGTTACCGATGTTACTGTCCAATTACAAGTTGCCACCGCGTTGGTAAATTCAAGTCTCTTCTTAAAAATCACTTATTCACCCACAACTAAATAAATACTGAATAACTGTATCTCATAAATGTTTTACCTGTGACACTATCAAACTTTGTTTTTTTAATTACATTACCTAACAGAATACTCCATTCTATTGAATGCACAGCAACTCAGCAAATGACCATATAACCTGTCTTTGAAATACTCATTTATGCTTAATTGTTATTTGTTCACTACAATTTTTACCACTGAGTATATCATTGCTTAGTTAATCTTAAGTTAATTTTAAGCCTGCCCGTAATGCTCTGCATACAAGGGGCTTTTGACATGTTACACTTAACCACTGTATTTCTTTGTGCATCTATGCACCATGTTCAAATTAATAATAAATAAATAAATAAATAAAAAGCAACACTCCCATTCTCATGTAACAGCATTTTTAGTGAAGGCATACGAAAATAATAATTTCCTACAGTTAGGCCGAGGAATACTATCGTGTACATATTTTCTTTGGTGTAAAACTAGAGAAAACGTTATTCTTTCAGAC
>NW_027200163.1:0-23611 GCF_038502225.1 Cherax quadricarinatus | reverse complement strand
GTACCTGACGTCACATGAATGGACTCCTGGAACTACGGACCTGGGGATGAAAGGTTGAGGTGTGGGGGGAAGAGGGGAAGGGGGAGCACCTGACGTCACACAGATGGACTCCTGGAAACACGGACCTGTGGATGCAAGGGTGAGTGTGAGGGGAAGTGGGGAAGGGGGAGCACCTGACGTCACACAGATGGACTCCTGAAACACGGACCTGGGGATGCAAGGTTAAGTGTATGGGAAGTGGGGAAGGGGGGAGCACCTGACGTCACACAGATGGACTCCTGGAACTACGGACCTGGGGATGAAAGGTTGAGTGTGTGGGGGGAAGAGGGGAAGGGGGATCACCTGACGTCACACAGATGGACTCCTGGAACCACGGACCTGGGGATGCAAGGTTGAGTGTGGGGGAAGTGGGGAAGGGGGAGCACCTGGCGTCACACAGATGGACTCCTGGAACCACGGACCTGGGGATGCAAGGTTGAGTGTGGGGAAAGTGGGGAAGGGGGAGGACCTGACGTCACAGAGATGGACTCCTGGAACCAGGGACCTGGGGATGCAAGGTTAAGTGTTGGGGAAGTGGGGAAGGGGGAGCACCTGACGTCACACAGATGGACTCCTGGAACTACGGACCTGAGGATGCAAGGTTGAGTGTAGGGGGGCAAGTGGGGAAGGGGGAGCACCTGACGTCACACAGATGGACTCCTGGAACCACGGACCTGGGGATGCAAGGTTGAGTGTGGGGGGCGAAGTGGGGAAGGGGGAGCACCTGACGTCACACAGATGGACTCCTGGAACCACGGACCTGGGGATGCAAGGTAGAGTATGGGGGGGAAGTGGAGAAGGGGGAGCACCTGATGTCACACAGATGGACTCCTGGAACCACGGACCTGGGGATGCAAGAGCGAGTGTGGGGGAAGTGGGGAAGAGGGAGTATCTGACGTCACACAGATGGACTCCTGGAACCACGGACCTGGGGATGTAAGGTTCAGTGTGGGGGAACTGGGGAAGGGGGAGAATAGGACGTCACACAGATGGACTCTTGGAACCACGGACCTGTGGATGCAAGGTTGAGTGTGGGGGAAGTGGGGAAGGGGGAGTATCTGACGTCACACAGATGGACTCCTCGAACCACGGACCTGGGGATACAAGGTTGAGTGTGGGGGAAGTGGGGAAGGGGGAGTATCTGACGTCACACAGATGGACTCCTGGAACCACGGACCTGGGGATGCAAGGTTGAGTGTGGAGGAAGTGGGGAAGGGGGAGTATCTGACGTCACACAGATGGACTCCTGGAACCACGGACCTGGGGATGCAAGAGCGAGTGTGGGGGAAGTGGGGGAGGGGGAGTATCTGACGTCACAGAGATTAACTCCTGGAACCACGGACCTGGGGATGCAAGGTTGAGTGTGGGGGAAGTGGGGAAGGGGGAGTATCTGACGTCACACAGATGGACTCCTGGAACCACGGACCTGGGGATGCAAGGTTGAGTATGGAGGAAGTGGGGAAGGGGGAGAATCTGACGTCACACAGATGTACTCCTGGAACCACGGACCTGGGGATGCAAGGTTGAGTGTGCGGGGAAGTGAGGAAGGGGGAGCACCTGACGTCACACAGATGGACTCCTGGAACCACGGACCTGGGGATGCAAGGTTGAGTGTGCGGGGAAGTGAGGAAGGGGGAGCACCTGACGTCACACAGATGGACTCCTGGAACCACGGACCTCGAGATGCAAGGTTGAGTGTGCGGGGAAGTGGGGAAGGGGGAGCACCTGACGTCACACAGATGGACTCCTGGAACCACAGACCTGGGGATGCAAGATTGAGTGTGCAGGGAAGTGGGGAAGGGGGAGCACCTGACGTCACACAGGTGGACTCCTGGAACCACGGACCTGGGGATGCAAGGTTGAGTGTGCGGGGAAGTGGGGAAGGGGGAGCACCTGACGTCACACAGATGGACTCCTGGAACCACGGACCTGGGGATGCAAGGTTGAGTGTGGGGGAAGTGGGGAAGGGGGAGCACCTGACGTCACACAGATGAACTCCTGGAACCACGGACCTGGGGATGCAAGGTTGAGTGAGGGGGAAGTGGGGAAGGGGGAGCACCTGGCGTCACACAGATGGACTCCTGGAACCACGGACCTGGGGATGCAAGGTTGAGTGTGGAGGAAGTGGGGAAGGGGGAGTATCTGCCGTCACACAGATGGACTCCTGGAACCACGGACCTGGGGATGCAAGAGCGAGTGTGGGAGAAGTTCGGAAGGGGGAGTATCTGACCTCACAGAGATGGACTCCTGGAACCACGGACCTGGGGATGCAAGGTTGAGTGTGGGGGAAGTGGGAAAGGGGGAGTATCTGACGTCACACAGATGGACTCCTGGAACCACGGACCTGGGGATGTAAGGTTCAGTGTGGGGGAACTGGGGAAGGGGGAGAATCTGACGTCACACAGATGTACTCCTGGAACCACGGACCTGAGGATGCAAGTTTCAGTGTGCGGGGAAGTGGGGAAGGACGAGCACCTGACGTCACACAGATGGACTCCTGGAACCACGAACCTGGGGATGCAAGGTTGAGTGTGCGGGGAAGTGGGGAAGGGGGAGCACCTGACGTCACACAGATGGACTCCTGAAACCACAGACCTAGGGATGAAAGATTGAGTGTGCAGGGAAGTGGGGAAGGGGGAGCACCTGACGTCACACAGATGGACTCCTGGAACCACGGACCTGGGGATGCAAGGTTGAGTGTGGGGGAAGTGGGGAAGGGGGAGCACCTGACGTCACAGAGATGGACTCCTGGAACCAGGGACCTGGGGATGCAAGGTTAAGTGTGGGGGAAGTGGGGAAGGGGGAGCACCTGACGTCACACAGATGGACTCCTGGAACTACGGACCTGAGGATGCAAGGTTGAGTGTAGGGGGGCAAGTGGGGAAGGGGGAGCACCTGACGTCACACAGATGGACTCCTGGAACCACGGACCTGGGGATGCAAGGTTGAGTGTGGGGGGCGAAGTGGGGAAGGGGGAGCACCTGACGTCACAAAGATGGACTCCTGGAACCACGGACCTGGGGATGCAAGGTTGAGTATGGGGGGGAAGTGGAGAAGGGGGAGCACCTGATGTCACACAGATGGACTCCTGGAACCACGGACCTGGGGATGCAAGAGCGAGTGTGGGGGAAGTGGGGAAGAGGGAGTATCTGACGTCACACCGATGGACTCCTGGAACCATGGACCTGGGGATGTAAGGTTCAGTGTGGGGGAACTGGGGAAGGGGGAGAATCTGACGTCACACAGATAGACTCCTGGAACCACGGACCTGTGGATGCAAGGTTGAGTGTTTGGGAAGTGGGGAAGGGGGAGTATCTGACGTCACACAGATGGACTCCTGGAACCACGGTCCTGGGGAAGCAAGATAGAGTGTGGGGGAAGTGGGGAAGGGGGAGTATCTGACGTAACAGAGATGGACTCCTGGAACCACGGACCTGGGGATGCAAGGTTGAGTGTGGGGGAAGTGGGGAAGGGGGAGCATCTGACGTCAATCAGATGGACTCCTGGAACCACGGACCTGGGGATTCAAGGTTGAGTGTGGGGGAAGTGGGGAAGGGGGAGTATCTGACGTCACACAGATGAACTCCTGGAACCACGGACCTGGGGATGCAAGGTTGAATGTGGAGGAAGTGGGAAAGGGGGAGTATCTGACGTCACACAGATGGACTCCTGGAACCACGGACCTCGGGATGCAAGGTTGAGTGTGCGGGGAAGTGGGGAAGGGGGTGCACCTGACGTCACACAGATGGACTCCTGGAACCACGGACCTGGGGATGCAAGGTTGAGTGTGCAGGGAAGTGGGGAAGGGGGAGCACCTGACGTCACACAGATGGACTCCTGGAACCACGGACCTGGGGATGCAAGGTTGAGTGTGGGGGGGAATTGGGGAAGGGGGAGCACCTGACGTCACACAGATCGACTCCTGGAACCACGGACCTGGGGATGCAAGGTTGAGTTTGGGGGGGAAGTGGGGAAGAGGGAGCACCTGACGTCACACAGCTGGACTCCTGGAACCACGGACCTGGGGATGCACGGTTGATTGTGGCGGGGTAAGTGGGGAAGGGGGAGCACCTGACGTCACACAGATGGACTCCTGGAACCACGGTCCTGGGGATGCAAGGTTGAGTATGGGGGGGGGAAGTAAGGAAGGGGGAGCACCTGATGTCATACAGATGGACTCCTGGAACCACGGACCTGGGGATGCAAGAGCGAGTGTGGTGGGGAAGTGGGGAAGGGGGATTACCTGACGTCACACAGATGGACTCCTGGAACCACGGACCTGGGGATGCAAGAGCGAGTGTGGGGGGGAAGTGGGGAAGGGGGAGCAGCTGACGTCACGCAGATGGACTCCTGGAACCACGGACCTGGGGATGCAAGGTTGAGTGTGGGGGAAGTGGGGAAGGTGGAGCACCTGACGTCACACAGATGGACTCCTGGAACTACGGACCTGGGGATGCAAGGTTGAGTGTGGGGGGAAGTGGGGAAGGGGGAGTACCTGACGTCACACAGATGGAATCGTGGAACCGCGGACCTGGGGATGCAAGGTTGAGTGTGGGGGGAAGTGGGGAAGGGGGAGCACCTGACGTCACACAGATGGACTCCTGGAACCACGGACCTGGGGATGCAAGGTTGAGTGTGGGGGGGAAGTGGGGAAGGGGGAGCACCTGACGTCACACAGATGGACTCCTGGAACCACGGACCTGGGGATGCAAGGTTGAGTGTGGGGGAAGTGGGGAAGGGGGAGCACCTGACGTCACACTGATGGACTCCTGGAACTACAGACCTGGGGATGCAAGGTTGAGTGTGCGGGGAAGTGAGGAAGGGGGAGTATCTGACGTCACACAGATGGACTCCTGGAACCACGGACCTGGGGATGCAAGGTTGAGTGTGCGGGGAAGTGAGGAAGGGGGAACACCTGACGTCACACAGATGGACTCCTGGAACCACGGACCTGGGGATGCAAGTGTGTTACAAAGCTCGTGTGATACAAAGTTTATGGCAAACCTACGAATCCTTCAAAGTCAATTGTCCCATGACCAGATTTACTAAGACGTTTGATGAAATTGAAAAATTATATGAGAATTTTAATCGGAAAGAACTGACGGCTGAAATCAGACGCTTAGAATATGCTACGCATGATTTCCGGGATATGATAGAAGCTTTTGAAGGGGCCCAAACCTTGTATAACCACCTTAGGCGAATGTCGACCTAGAGCAGCCCCCAAACCCCTACCAACCCACCCGCAGGAGTGGGAGGCTCCAGCAGCACGGTATTTAAACCCCGCCGCCGACGTACCGATAAACATTATCCGTCTCACTCCCTCAGCGAGGACTCTAAGGAACCCAACTGTTGACGAGAATGGAATATAAATTTCCAGTAATTGTCGGGGGAATAACGGGCGAAGAATTCCTGGAATATGGGGATTGTATCGTGTATCCCCACAACGCTACTTATGCTCGTCCCTACGAGCCGGCTCTTTCACTCTGGGAAAAATATCCATTTTCCCAAATTGAGCGAAAATCGCTAATCCTCGTGAACCGTGCCATAGCTGCAGATCGGGGCACACCCGGGGAAATTGTCCTAAAATCACCCCCACCATGCTCCAACACCCTCTATGACAGGCCGGAGGATCTTTTAAGACCGAACCTTGCGGCACTAATATGCCAGTTCTCTGCGGGTCCTTGTCCTGAACAGAATGAAACTGCGCAACAACAATTAGAGCGTAGTCTCGACACGCATTATGTACGCGGTTTGAGCAAGGACACGCAACAGAATCGACGAATTTGGTTTAAATTATGTCTGGTGTCCCTGGGACGGGCGGTGATAGCCAATGGCAACATCAAACGGGTAATTTTACCCCAGTACATTGGCATGAGCAGAAAACAGGCTGATGAATGGCACACTGAATATCTCCCTCTCAATAACATATTTCAAGACATATTACTGAAAAGAAACTGAAAGAGCAGCTGTGACAACTCCCACATTATGTTTGATTCTTTATCTTTTAACTCCACGCCTCTTGTCAAGACCCTCGAAGTAAATGCGAGGGTCTTGACAAGAGGCGTGGAGTTAAAAGATAAAGAATCACACAAAGTGGGAGTTGTCGCAGTTGCTCTTTGCTGATGACACTGTGCTCTTGGGAGATTCTGAAGAGAAGTTGCAGAGATTGGTGGATGAATTTGGTAGGGTGTGCAAAAGAAGAAAATTAAAAGTGAATACAGGAAAGAGTAAGGTTATGAGGATAACAAAAATATTAGGTGATGAAAGATTGGATATCAGATTGGAGGGAGAGAGTATGGAGGAGGTGAATGTATTCAGATATTTGGGAGTGGACGTGTCAGCGGGTGGGTCTATGAAGGATGAAGTGAATCATAAAATTGATGAGGGAAAAAAGGTGAGTGGTGCACTTAGGAGTCTGTGGAGACAAAGAACTTTGTCCTTGGAGGCAAAGAGGGGAATGTATGTGAGTATAGCTTTACCAACGCTCTTATATGGGTGTGAAGCATGGGTGATGAATGTTGCAGCGAGGAGAAGGCTGGAGGCAGTGGAGATGTCATGTCTGAGGGCAATGTGTGGTGTGAATATAATGCAGAGAATTCGTAGTTTGGAAGTTAGGAGGAGGTGCGGGATTACCAAAACTGTTGTCCAGAGGGCTGAGGAAGGGTTGTTGAGGTGGTTCGGACATGTAGAGAGAATGGAGCGAAACAGAATGACTTCAAGAGTGTATCAGTCTGTAGTGGAAGGAAGGCGGGGTAGGGGTCGGCCTAGGAAAGGTTGGAGGGAGGGGGTAAAGGATGTTTTGTGTGCGAGGGGCTTGGAGTTCCAGCAGGCGTGTGTGAGCGTGTTTGATAGGAGTGAATGGAGACGAATGGTTTTTAATACTTGACGTGCTGTTGGAGTGTGAGCAAAGTAACATTTATGAAGGGGTTCAGGGAAACCGGCAGGCCGGACTTGAGTCCTGGAGATGGGAAGTACAGTGCCTGCACTCTGAAGGAGGGGTGTTAAAGTTGCAGTTTAAAAACTGTAGTGTAAAGCACCCTTCTGGCAAGACAGTGATGGAGTGAATGATGGTGAAAGTTTGTCTTTTTCGGGCCACCCTGCCTTGGTGGGAATCGGCCAGTGTGATAAAAAAAATTACTGAAACGGGAAATTCAGAAATGCTTGCTCGTACCGTCAGAGACCCCATACTTGACAGTGCCTAAAATCATCCTAGATGAGGTGGAAATTGAACGGGGCGCCTCCTCCGAGGCTCTAGAACGGGAAATACTACAGCAGTCTGTGAAGAAGCAAGGCACTAGCAGCAACAGCGGCGGCAGCAGCGGCGGTGGCGGTGGTGGCGGCAGCGGCAGCGGCAGCAGCAGCGGCGGTGCCAATGGTGCTGACGTCAGTTCAGCCGGTGGGATTGGAACTAAACGCGACAGTGCCATGCGTGAAATGGACATGCCTGATGGGGTCGAGGTCACTTCACGCGGAAAACGCAAACGACAGCACAATGATGTGGATATTTTATTCCTAAATGCTGTAACTAATAAAAAAATAAAAATGTAAAGTCTTCAAACTAAAGTTTTTTAACCCTTTAAAAAAAATATATATATATAATGGTCTATATTTTGTATTTGCCTCATACTGTCTCTGTCCCTCAACATGGACAGAGGGGGTCCGGGGAAATATATCTATTTGAGCAGTTTAGAAAATATTGACATATTCAACAATACAGCTTCAGCTTTTCAAAATATAATTACTGCGACACCTTTAAATCCATCCTTGAACCACGAAATAGCTTTGCTTAATGTTTTGTTTCCCAAAAAAATTCAATGTTCTAACAAGAGACGATGCCGAATGCGGCATTGACATTATACAAAATCACATTACTGAAACAGGAATAAGTACAGAAGCAGTAGTCCACCACTTTCTACCAAAAAATGATGTTTTATCGACGGATACCAGCCATATTATTGAAGAAATTAATCGACAGCTAACAGGTGATTTAAAAACAACCTTTAGAGTTAGGTATGATGCCGGAATTGGGAGGGTTTTAGTTTCGGGCAGATCGCGAACCTTTGCGGGAAACAAAGCTGCCACTTTATTTAAAGCTCAATTTAAACCGAGAATAGCTCGGGTGCTTGGGCTTAGCAGCGCTGAAAAATATTATTTATTTCGTAGTGACGTGCCTGAGGGGGGCTCCCTCCCCAAGCAGATTGGCCCATTCAAACCTGATCCCACTGCTGGAGTTGATGTTTTAATATATAGTGATATTGTGGAACCGCAAATATACGGCAGTCAGTTAGTCAATATTCTGGATGCCTTCGCCTTTCAGGAGTTATTCAAAAGGTGCTCATCCCATGATGTACAAACCTCTATGCGTAACTAAATTAGATAAAATAGCCATCAAAATGACAGATCAGTTTGGTCGTAATCTGTCTTTTGAAAGTGGTCATTCCACTACCGTAGTGTTACATGTAAGACCGATAAATAAATAAATATAAACAACTCAGCATAAAATGGTTATTGTTTCTCTAACCGCCAAACATGCGTGTACCCTTTCAAGTACCCTCTGAGCAGGAATTTCGGAGTTTATTCTCCCTAAAACCCTCCCATGTGGGGGCTGGTCTGGGGGATATACAAACTTTTCACGCGCCATACAGAGTCCGAGGTGGGGGATTTTTTTCGGCTTTAGCGGGTCTAGCTAAAAGAGCTTTACCTTTTCTTTTTAGAGTGGCTGTGCCAAGTGCAGTAGAATTTGGAACTAAAATGCTTGATGATTATCAATCTGGAAAAACAGACATGAAAGCTGCTCTTAAATCTCACGGGATAGATGCTTTAAAAGGAGTTGCAAAGAAAGTTATTACAGGTGGTGGAATAAAAAGGGCGAGTAAGCGATGGGTGAATAATAAATGCAGGTTAAATAAACGCCGACGAAGTCAAGTTGGTTATAAAACCGATGTATTCTCTCTCGTATAAACAGTTGCTTATTCGCTATGGCGGGTGTCGGGGCTGAAAACAGTGGACTCAAAGTCCCGTTAAATGATTATTCTTCAAGCGTCATTAATCAATTCCCCCGACCGCATAGACTGAGACAAGTTGAGAGTTCCATAGCTCGCACTCAAAGCTTTGATACTCTACCAGTAAACCTTCCTCTCTCTCAGAAACTAAAAGATAATTTTCTAGAATTTAGAATTCCTGGAGTTCCCGGGGCATTTCTAGATTTAGGCAAAATAGTTATAGAATTTAGAGTGACTAACAGAGGCTGATAGGCAAAGCCCACTAGGAGATACAAACAACGTCGCATTGATAAATGGCCTGTCCAACACGTTATTTAAAGGCGTACAGTGTTTTCTGGGCGAGCAAATAACGGAAACAAATTCTAGTTTTAATTACTGGTCATTTATTAAACTCTGCAGCTCAGTAAAACGAAGCCAGTTGTCGAGTATCGCTCGACTGGGGTATCTCTTGCCCGACTTTAAAGGAGGAGAAGGTATAACTAAATTATTCAATACAGCCTATTTCGCCCGCACATCGGCAAAAGAACCACAGATACTGACTAAGAATGATAAAGAACAGGGCATAACTCTGTGTTTTCCCTTGGCTCTGGACATATCCACTCTGGACCAATATCTGCTTGACAATATCGATTTAAAAATTAGGCTGGAATTATCCCCTCAAGCGTGGACTCTGAAAACAGACGATGATGCCAGCACATACCAGCTTCATATTAATTACGCTAAGCTATGGCTTAATAGGGTATACCCATATACATCAGCTTATATGGCCTTGAACAAGTCTCTAGCCTTAGACGCAAAGCCGATAATATATACTTATAATCGCACTCTAAGTAAAAATTATGTGCTAGGTTACAATCAAACGAGCCTCCTAATAGATCAGCCATGGGGTCATGTAATTCCCGCCAAAATTTTCATGGTAATTTTGCCCATGACAGCCTATGCAGGAAAACATAAGGAGAATGGTCTATATTTTGAGCATGGGGATCTAGCCAGTTTATCTGTATGTATTAATAATAATACAGTTTATCGCATAAGCAGTGATTTCCCCCATCATTATAGTAAATTATATTATGAAGCAATTAACTCTCTGGGCATTGAGGAAGAAAATTTAATTCTCTATGAATCATTCGCCTCCGGGCGAACCATCAATATTTTCAATTTAACAGACAGCCAAGTGGAAGACGCTCTCCCGATTGAAAAATCTGGTAACTTGAGAATTGAATTACAGTTCTCTAAGCCCGCCCCTCGTAATAAGGTAGTTTTATTTTTTGCTCAGACCACTGGTGTTTTATCCATCGACCAGAATAGATCTGTTCATTGTGACGTGTGAGCATAAATAAAAAATGAATTGCGCAGAAATAAATAATAGTTTAATTCCCGCCCTAGGAAATAAAGTCACATATATTGGCTGTTTCACTATAGACGCTCTACAGCAAATAAGATTAGATGGCTATCCCTCAGACAGGCCCATAGTGCTTGTAAGCAATATTCTTCCTTCGTACAGTTCAAAAGTAATGGGTCATTTTTTTTCCCTTCTCTTGGACAAGAAAAATAGTCTATCCTTCTTCTTTGACAGTTACGGGAAAAAACCAGAGAATTATGGCATAAATTTAAAAAAAAAATTTTAAACTAAATAAAATTAAATATTTATATCGTTTATCCGGCAGAACACAAAGTTATTTTTCACTCACTTGCGGTCTATATGTTATGATGTTTATTCATAAAGCAAGCCTTGTGGGATTAGGAAAAGCTTTATATTTTAAAAAAAAAAAATTCTCGGAAAAATCGCTTTTTATCAATGACAGATTAGTGATAGCATATGCTAGAGAGAATTTTAAAATGTTGCCTCCCTGTGAAATTACATTTTGCCTAAGTAGTCAAGGTTACATTTGTGCTTCCCTCTGTGAGGAAGGTCACCTCTGACGAGAGTATCCCCCAAATACCCCTCCTGGCTGGTAAGGTCCTCTCTTAGCTGTATATAAGAGCCCGCTGAAGCTGTCTTCCCCGCAAAAGATAGAGGCTGACCTCTCCATAGCCTTTACTCTCATCATGGTGAAGGAAGCAGACATTCTCGATTCTGGTAAGCGAGACATTTATTTTGCTAAAACTTCTCTTTGAATATTAACGAAACAAACGAGTGCAAGAGACTTATAATAATTTTTAAAGTTGAGTCTCTTTTTTCAACAGTTTTCACTGGACCAGTCAGAATTTGTAAAGTTTTGATTTTATCGGCTGGTAGATTGGATACTTCTCTTTGAATATTAACGAAACAAACGAGCGCAAGAGACTTATAATAATTTTAAAGTTGAGTCTCCTTTTTCTTCAACAGTTTTCACTGGGCCAGTCAGAATTTGTAAAGTTTTGATTTTATCGGCTGGTAGATTGGAAGGGAAGGAACACGCCGGCATCAAACTCCTAAACCGGTGTCATTGTGATGATAGCAGGAAACGCAAACATAGACTTCCTCAGGAAAGGGTATGTCTTCTATGTTTCCCTCCTTTGGTAGATTAGAGACGACTTCCACTCCTTTATTTGAAAGTGATAAATATGTTCTCTTTATGACTTACAGCCTGTGGAAGATGGGAACAGTTCATCTGATATAGAGGAGCCTATGAAGAAAGAACCAGATCTCGACAACGATGAAACGCAGAGCCTTCCCTCATGTCAGTCTGATGACCTCGTTGTGGACCTCTCTACGCTCGCTACTGCTCAATCTGATGACTCTGTTGAGGTCACTGCCACAGCAGGTGCTGAACAAACTGGCGACCTTGAAGCGCACCCTGACAACCAGTCGGAGAAGGAAGGGAAAACCCCCGACGTGAGAGTAAATGCTGGAGATGGAGTAAAGCCAGCAGATGGAGTAAAGACAGCAGATGGAGTAAAGACAGCAGATGGAGTAAAGACAGCAGATGGAGTAAAGGCAGGAGATGATGTACCTGAAAAGGAAATCATTTTCGAGCGGGAGGTTATCAATCTTACAGAAAGTGAACAGGAGGAGCGCAGTCATTCAGTCTAACCACTAAAACTTGCACAGTTTCGCCCCTTTGCTCGCGCTAAAAAACTTTGCACAGCTTTTGCCCTTTTTGTATGTGAATTAATAAAAATATTGTCAAACTCTGATTTTTATTTTTATTTACATATAACTATATATTACTATCTTCTCTAGTCTAAACATATATATATAAACAATATCACACCACTTAAGCCTCTCCCCATCTGAGAGCGGGTAAGAGGAAAATATATATGTCAAAGTTCCTATAAGAGCTCTATCAGCACAAAGGTCTTCCCTAGATGACCTTTCTCACTGCTTTAAGCCTCCCCCACCTGGAAAGATCTAGCAGCTGCAAGAATAAACGGTACCGTAGTACCCGGAAGAACCTTTTTTTGCTGAGGTACGGGCGGACGAGCAACATTCCCTCGGAGACCAGCTGCCCTCCATTACCGCGTTCTTTGAACCCAGCAGTGTTGTGAAGTAGCAACAGTTGCGTCAGTGAGTTGCAGACCGGGGAACTCCCTCGGAGATGGCAAGCTTGTACCCAGTCACCTGAATCCTTTGTACTGCCTCTCCCATCTATCAGAGTGATAGAGTTTGGGGAGTCAGAAGTGATCATTATCTACCTTCTTATACTTAGTAATACACAGAAATAAGTCTCTCTGTCCCCTTGGGGATGATTAAACATATTAAACTTGTACCCTGACAACCCTGAGGTTATGCAGACCCCCCATTATCACATTCTTTTCCACACTCATTATCCTGGAATCTGCCACCCGGTCACCTGAATCCTTTGTTCTACTTCTGTTCCTACTTAGTAATGCATAGGAATAAGTCTCTCTACCCCCTTGGGGGATGATTAAACATATTAAACTTGTACCCTGACAGCCCTGAGGTTATGCTGACCCCCCATTATCACATTCTTTTCCATGGTCATTATCCTGGAATCCGGCAGTGTTCCTAGATCGACGACTTTATACTACTGTTTTGCACCTCACCCTGTACCTATACATAAGTCTGTGTGTCCCTGTAATTTATGTAACGGCTTGACAAAGCTCCTGGAGAGCGAAACGTTGCCACAATAAAATATCACATTAGTTGCACTTCTGTCCCTTTACCTAACATATTGTAGGTAATTCTACTAACAATATTACATAAACCCAGCGTTGGAAAAAAAAACGAATCAATGCAACGCGGATTGCTTTCTCAACAAGGTGCTTTTAGTCAGAGGAGAACTGAAAATGAAGCTTTAACCTGGGTCAGTTACACAGTACCTTATGCTTTAGCTAAAAGAGGAAAGTCTTTCACCGATGGAGATCTCATCAAAGCGTGTATGAAGGAAGCTCCGGGAGAGTTATGCCCAGAAAAAGCAAATCTGTTCAAAATCCTCAGTCTTGCACCATATACTGTTGCTCGTAAAATTTAGGATATAAGAAGCAATATATTTCATCAAAATGCAGACAAAAAAAGAAACTTTTAGTTTCATTCTCTTGCACTTGATGAATTGAATGATGTGAGTGACACATCGCAATTTCTGGTATTCGTCCGTGGCGTCGACAATTTCTGGTATTCGTCCGTGGCGTCGACAATTAATTAGCATCAACGCATAGCATGCACAACACAGGAGAAGATATCTTCAAAGAATTAAATTAAACTTTATTATAGCTAAGAGGGAAGAACAGGAAAGTCTAGCTCACAAAGAAAAAAAAACATTTACAAATATTTATAAAAGAACAAAATGTTCAGACATCTTCGGAGATGACACAAGTCCCAGACATATATGTGTGTGTGAGCATAATAACTACCCCAAGGACCGTAGCAGATATAAATCTGTTGTGCCTCAGCAAACTGAGGGGCCCTAAACCTTTGTGCCTAAGAATTCCACGAACTTCACGATGATATCTTTCATCTGTAATGAATTTGGACATAAACGTCAAGAATGTCCCATGAGGAAGCGTGAGAATATCGGGAAGTGTTTCACTGAAGCTAATATTAACGCAGCTTTTAGTGAAGGTACTCTTAATGGAATGAATGTTTCGCCAATTCTTAGAGATACTGGATGTTCCTGTATTGTTATCTCTAGTAAGCTTTTCCCTAACTTAGATTCTTCACGGTAAAATTATTAAATTAAATTAAATTATGTTAGCTTTCCTCACAAATTAGAAGAACTATGAGAGTTTCTATGGTAATAATGCCGATTTACTCAGTCCCATTTGCTAGGGTTGCAGTGGATAGAGTTGGTCGTATCACTTCTGGTTCATCAGGAGGTCATAAATACATCTTGACTATGACTGGCATTGCGTCTAGCTTCCCAGAAGCGGTACGTCAGTAGAAGTTGCAGAAAAGTGACTATTTTTCCACGGGTAGGTATACCCAGGGAAATTCTTTCTGATCAAGGAACACAATTTACTTCTGAATTAATGGATCAAGTTTATCAACTTGTGGGTGTTAAACCTCCGTTACATCCACATTGTAACGGAAGAGTGGAATGACAACATGCTATCCTAAAGTCAATATTAAAGAAACTTTGTTTCCTTAAGCCAACTGACTGGTAAAGTTATCTACCATGTGCTCTTTGTAATGCGTGAGATTCCAAGTGATTCACTTGGATATTCCCCTTTCGAATTGCTTTATGGGAGACAAGCTCGTGAACCTCTATTTATCTTGAATGAACTGTGGTCCAAATATATTAAAACTGAAGTTCAAAGCACTTATCAGTTTTTTTTTTTTTTAGATCTGAGAGAAAGATTAGAAGAAACCGCTGATTTAGTTGTCAAGAACTTGAATATTTCCATGGAAACATACAAGACCTATATTGACCAAAAGAGTTCCAAACGTAAATTTAATATTGGCGATGAAGTTTTAGTTCTTTTACCAGATAAATCCAACAAATTGTTAATTTCCTGGAGCGGACCGAATAAAATAATAAAGTTCTGTAATGAGGTAGATTATCTCTTGGATGTCAAGGGTAAAGAACGAATGTAACATGTCAATATTTTGGAACTGTTCCACCGTAGAGAAGTTATTCTTCGTTGAAACTCCTTCGATGAAGATATTTTGTCTAACAGTCTTGATTCTCGTGAATGTAAAGTTTGTATTATAGATCACTAGTCTCGCACAGAATCGAAGGAACTACTTGATATCTTAACTGTTGATTCTCCAACTAATAACTCAAACATCAACATCAAGAGTGAACTATCTAGTAAACAAAAGTCTCAAGTAAATGCCTTAGTAAATACCTTTTCTGACATATTCACAGAGATCCCAGGACTTACCACTACCGTTGTACACAAGATTGAATTGTCAGCTCATGAACCAGTAAGACGGAAAATCTATCCTGTTACGTTTCACTTACGGAAAACATTTGATAACGAAGTTGACAAACTCTTAAAGTTAAATATCACTGAACCTTCTAAATCAGCTTTCTGTTCAGCAGTTGTCATGGTTAAGAAACCAGGCAGTTCTTACCGACTGGCTCAAGATTTTCGTTATTAAATGTTATCACTAAATGGGACGTTGAGCCCATGCCAGTAATCGATCATGACTTGTATGAATTCCATGACTAAATTTTTCTCTGAATTAGACATCTCACAAGCGTACCATCAAGTGTCGTTACACCCAGACTCTAAACCATATACGGCATTCCCTACTCATAAATGACTAATACAATATCGCACAATGTCTTTCGGCTTGGTCATCGCTTGTGCCACGTATATCCGGCTTATGAGAACAGTCCTTTCTGACCTCAAGAATGTTTCAGTGTATTTCGATAATATTTACATCATGATTCATGTCTGGGAGGATCATCTTACTACACTGTCACTTGTTTTAAAAAGACTAAGAGCTCATGACCTTACAATCAAACCACAGAAGTGTTTTCTTGGCTATTTCAAGGTACAATACCTCGGGTTTATTATTTCTGACAGTAATTTATCACCTCTTCCTAACAAGACGAAAGCAGTTCTAGAAAGCTCCTTCCTAGGGTCAGTAAATTTCAAAAGAGAATTTTTGTACACAAGTTAAAAGGTCTGACTTCCATTCTCACAGACTATTTAAAAAGTATGCAAAGGAACCTCTTGTTTGTTCGAAGACGCTGTAGAAAACTTCGAACAAAGTAAAGAATACTTTCCAATCCTCCTGTTCTAAAATTACCAGTTATTAATAAAGTCTTTTGTCTCCGAACGGATGCCTTCCATTCAGGACTCGGGGCTGTTCCACTTCAGTATTATGATGAGATTCACTTCCCTATATCTTCCACCAGTAAGAAGCTTCTGCCGAGGGAAGAAAGATACTCCACTGTGGAGAAGGAATGTTATACATTGGTATGGGGTGTAAGTGGGTTCAACTACTACTTATATGGAAAACCCTTTGTGCTTGAAACAGATCACAAGCCACTGATGTACCTCAGAAAACCACTTCTCAGATTGGCTGAACCGAGGGTGTACATAGTACTTTTCCCTCTGTAACTTAACATACTGCCTCCGACTATAAGTTTAGGAAAGGGGATATTTTGAAGAAAAAAAAATTAAAAAAAGTGGGAGTTATGGTTGTTCAGACACCCAGGAACCACTAGCGTGTTACCGCGCACTCTTCCATCTAGCGGGCAGAGGCTAAACTTCAGTTCCTAGCGTCTGAGTTGCTTTAATTTCTATTCCTGGTAGTATTAACCTTACCTGGTGTGGGTTGAAGTTTGGAGAATAACTTCACCTCCACTCTTCTCATGATCAAGTTAGGTGATCTACAAGGAGTATTTCTGTTCATTGATACTAATTTACCTGGTAACAAGTAATGACATTGAAGTAGAATACCAGCCTTTGTCTTTCTTCAGTGTCATACTTATTTAACACTTATATAACCAGTGTTTTCTTTATTATCAGCTCTGCTGCTGAGCTGGTTAACCAGGGTAGACGCTAGTTAATTGGAGCAAGATCCCTGTCTACAGGACGTAGTGGCACATTACGACTCATCACCTCTAAAATTTGAATTGTGGTGATACAACCAAGTAGTGACAGGATTTTCAGAACATGGGACGAACATCGCCACCCAGGATAACCAAGACCATTTCTTCTATAACATCATCAGAAGACCATCCTGGGAATAAGATTCTCATGTCCCAACATCCTACTGGAACCACAGCGGCCAATATTTATTTTAGTTATTTTTAATTAAAATCCTTAGAAAAATATCAGTAGGAAGGCGTTCCCCTGACACTGGTAGCACAGAAGACCAGTACAGAAACACAGAAGAACAAATATAGTTCAGTAACAGAGAAGACCAGTACAGTAACACAGAAGAATGGGTACAGTAACAGAGACGACCAGTACAGAAAATTAAAACAAAAGAACGGTAGAGTACAGTACAGAAATACAGTACAGTAGCAAAGAAAAAATGTACAGCAACAGAGAAGAACAGTAAGGTTTTGCATTACGGTGATATCTTTCTGGGATCACGCATGATTATAATTACATCAGTCTTACATTCACTGCCTCTGCTGCTGCCTCTATTTTAAACTGAAGAAGCCTACTGTGTAGGCGAAACGTTTTTGATTGAAGACACCTAACTGTTGGGTCCCACTCCAGCAACACCCACGGTATTGTCCAGGCCCGGGTCTTTTCCAGATGACCTACGTTATGTTAGAGTACCAGACATGTGTACCCAGGAGACCTGCCATCTACGACTCTGCAACATATATTACTACCAGTTCTAGTTGTTGCAATGTTATCTCTGTTATGTTAATCAACAATATGAACAATATTTTTATTAATGTTATTTTTATTAATGTTAACTCCGGAAATAATACCACCCTGGTAGACGCTTTTGAATCCAAATTAGCAAATCTTGAATTATAATAACATTAATAATTTGCGACCACTGTCAGCCTCAGAGTTATCTCTGAGTTACCAGACCTTGCCACGTGGAGGCCAGTGGTTCGTCTTTAAGGTCCGCCCCCCCCCCCTCGCCTTCCCCAGGTTCGTTTGTCCAGGAATCCATCCGTGGGCCCCCGGATGTCTCCCCTTCCTCACTTCCCTAAGGTCAGCCCCGCCTCTCTCTCTCTGCCTTCCAGCCTCAGCCTTCCCTAGGGTTATGTATCCAGGAATTCATCCGTCCGCTGCCGGATGTTTCCCCTTTCTCACTTCCCCAAGGTCAGCCTCACCAACCTGTATTCATGCCTACCCCAGGTTCATGTATCCAGGAAACCATCCGTTCACTCCCGGATGTCTCCTCTTCCACACTTACCCAAGGTCAGCCTCAACAACAACCTTCCCCAAGTTCATGTATCCAGGAATCCATCCGCTCGCTCCCGGATGTCTTCCCTTCCCCACTTACCTAAGGTCAGCGAGTTAGGTCAGTGCCTTCCCCGGATCAGTGTCTCCAGGAGTCCACTTGGTGTCACCTCAGGTGGAATCCCTTTCCCACTTCCCCAAAGTCAGCGGTATTCTTGCTTTACCCAGGTTCATGTATCCAGGAATCGATCCGTCTACCGCCGGATGTCTTCCCTTCCCCACTTCCCCAAGGTCAGCCTCAACTGCTGGTATTCTTGCTTTCCGGAGGTTCATGTATCCAGGAATCCATCCGCTCGCTCCCAGATGTCTCCCCTTCCCCACTTACCCAAGGTTAGCCTCAACAACAACCTTCCCCAAGTTTATGTATCCAGAAATCCATCCGCTCGCTCCCGGATGTCTTCCCTTCCCCACTTACCTAAGGTCAGCGAGTTAGGTCAGTGCCTTCCCCAGATCAGTGTCTCCAGGAGTCCACTTGGTGTCACCTCAGGTGGAATCCCTTTCCCACTTCCCCAAAGTCAGCGGTATTCTTGCTTTACCCAGGTTCATGTATCCAGGAATCGATCCGTCTACCGCCGGATGTCTCCCCTTCCCCACTTCCCCAAGGTCAGCCTCAACTGCTGGTATTCTTGCTTTCCGGAGGTTCATGTATCCAGGAATCCATCGCTCGCTCCCAGATGTCTCCCCTTCCCCACTTACCCAAGGTTAGCCTCAACAACAACCTTCCTCAAGTTTATGTATCCAGGAATCCATCCGCTCGCTCCCGGATGTCTTCCCTTCCCCACTTACCTAAGGTCAGCGAGTTAGGTCAGTGCCTTCCCCGGATCAGTGTCTCCAGGAGTCCACTTGGTGTCACCTCAGGTGGAAATCCCTTCTCCACTTCCCCAAAGTCAGCGGTATTCTTGCTTTACCCAGGTTCATGTATCCAGGAATTGATCCGTCTACCGCCGGATGTCTTCCCTTCACCACTTACCCAGGGTCAGCCTCAACTGCTGGTATTCATGCCTTTCCCAGGTTTATGTATCCAGGAATCCATCCGTTCGCTCCCGGATGTCTACCCTTCCCCACTTACCTAAGGTCAGCCTCAACTACAACCTTCCCCAAGCTCATATATCCAGGAATCCATCCGTTCTCTCCCGGATGTTTCCCCTTCCCCACTTACCTAAGGTCGGCGGTGCCTTCCCCGGATCAGTGTCTCCAGGAATCCACTTGTGTCACTGAGTGGACTCCCTTCCCCACTTCCCCAGAGTCAGCGGTTGCCACCCTCAGTGACCTTGCTGAATGGAAACTTGGTCTAGCTGGTCTACGGTAGTGACTGTCCAGGTAGGTGGAATTACTGCGTCCAGTAATTACATCCACCAAGACAGCCTGGAACCGTAGACCAGCTGGACGAGACGAAGCTCGTACACAGCTCGGCCACCTCGGGGGCTAATTAATTACAATTTTGGAATTCCTCTTATGTTACACTATGAATTTATACTGAGAACAAGTTTTTTTTAACTTATTTAGCAGTTTAAATGTGTGAGCGACATTCTTTGTGAAATATGTAAATATATAAAGATGGACACTTTTGAGACACTAGTGGAGGACTGTGTGTCGTGATAACATTTTATTTTGCATAAATGAATATAATATCTACGTGTTATTGTATATTGGTGTCATATGTACCTGTTCTTGTGTGTTCACGAATGTCATGTGTACATGTTATTATGTATGAAAAAGTATCAAATTCAAATCTCTAAATTTCCTCTATGGAAACTATAACAAATTTATAATAATAGCTATTTCTGGTGTTTCGTAAATGAATTTGAAGGTCGGATATATACATACATGCGCGCACACATGTATATGTGTGTGTGTGTATACAGAGTTTTACATAATGTGTTAATAAAGCTGTGTTTAGAGTGACACCTGGTCTACATGATGGCTTACTCTGTATATACTGTCTTCTGAGCAAAGTACAATGACATCACACATCTTTAAGACCACAGGTAACATCACACGTCTTTAAGACTACAGGTGACATCACACGTCTTTAAGACCACAGGTGACATCACACGTCTTTAAGACCACAGGTGACATCACACATCTTTAAGACCACAGGTGACATCACACGTCTTTAAGACCACAGGTGACATCACACGTCTTTAAGACCACAGGTGACATCACACATCTTTAAGACCACAGGTGACATCACACGTCTTTAAGACCACAGGTGACATCACACGTCTTTAAGACCACAGGTGACATCACACGTCTTTAAGACCACAGGTGACATCACACGTCTTTAAGACCACAGGTGACATCACACGTCTTTAAGACCACAGGTGACATCACACGTCTTTAAGACCACAGGTGACATCACACGTCTTTAAGACCACAGGTGACATCACACGTCTTTAAGACCACAGGTGACATCACATGTCTTTAAGACCACAGGTGACATCACACGTCTTTAAGACCACAGGTGACATCACACGTCTTTAAGACCACAGGTGACATCACACGTCTTTAAGACCACAGGTGACATCACACGTCTTTAAGACCACAGGTGACATCACACGTCTTTAAGACCACAGGTGACATCACACGTCTTTAAGACCACAGGTGACATCACACGTCTTTAAGACCACAGGTGACATCACACGTCTTTAAGACCACAGGTGACATCACACGTCTTTAAGACCACAGGTGACATCACACAACATTAACACCAAGTTTTTTGTGTAAATCTTTACCGTCTTTCTTGCATATTATAACTTAATTCAACACTATTGCTCTCAAAACATTTGCTAAGATTAAATACATTTTTAACTCTAGTATATTTTGATCAAACCTATAAATCCACCTAAGTGTTGCTTCCCTTTATATAAGTGTTTTTCACTTGGGTATTTCATTGTTTACACTTGATGCATATATTAATTTCCCTTTCAGAATTCACACTTTTCTTTGGTACGAATATTTTGTCTTTTCCATCATTTCATCCATCATATTTCTGACACTTTATGGTCAACAGTCTTATTCCATTATAATTATTACATTCTTTAAAGTTTTCCCTTTTCTTTTATAAACATTATGAACAAAATCATTAAGTATTCCAGGACTTTATTACAACTGCCTCACAAACTTCAATCTTAATACATTCTAAATTTACCAGTTTTAATCTTCTTATTGACTCATTTCTTTTATTCTGACTGACTAACTGTTGACAGCAGAGTCAGCCAGGCTGACAGCAGAGTCAGCCAGGCTGACAGCAGAGTCAGCCAGGCTGACAGCAGAGTCAGCTAGGCTGACAGCAGAGTCAGCCAGGCTGACAGCAGAGTCAGCCAGGCTGACAGCAGAGTCAGCCAGGCTGACAGCAGAGTCAGCTAGGCTGACAGCAGAGTCAGCCAGGCTGACAGCAGAGTCAGCTAGGCTGACAGCAGAGTCAGCCAGGCTGACAGCAGAGTCAGCCAGGCTGACAGCAGAGTCAGCTAGGCTGACAGCAGAGTCAGCCAGGCTGACAGCAGAGTCAGCCAGGCTGACAGCAGAGTCAGCTAGGCTGACAGCGGAGTCAGCCAGGCTGACAGAAGAGTCAGCCAGGCTGACAGCGGAGTCAGCCAGGCTGACAGCTGTACCACAGAACTGTGCTCTTCTTTATTGTGAATTATTATGTAGTTCATATAAGTTTTCTTCTGATGTTTACTTTTCACTTTCATCTAAATATAAACATCACTACAAACACACTACTACGTACACATATATATACATACATGTGTACACATACACATCACTACAAACACACTACTACGTACACATATATATACATACATGTGTACACATACACATCACTACAAACACACTACTACGTACACATATATATACATACATGTGTACACATACACATCACTACAAACACACTACTACGTACACATATATATACATACATGTGTACACATACACATCACTACAAACACACTACTACGTACACATATACATACATGTGTACACGTTCTCATAAGCATATCTACACTCTCCCACACCACTGTTTAAATTAATGAATTCTATATGAATAGTGTAAGAAAATTAAGAAAATTCTTGATCATGTTATTTAAATTTTCTTAAGAAACTGGAATGAGTGTTACAATATTTTGATGAAATATTTTGGAAAAGGATATAAATATGTGAAGAAGTGATTAACTTCAGAGACTTGGAGTTAAAACAGAGATATTCTTATAAATTATCTTAATAAACATTTAATTTATTTAGAATTAATTATTAAATAATTCTCTCAGTTTTCTCATACTCTCTCCTCTCACCTCTTCAATAATGACATAAGAAACATTCACCACAACAGATGGATAAAAAAAAAATCTCTGTGATGAAAATAAAAACTGTCAACCTGGATGATTCGATCTACTGATAATAAGAATTTTGGTGATGGCTGCCACAACCTGGCCAGTACGACTGTGTGTTAATGTCTCCCAGACTGTTGTTATGTACTGTGATGTATCAGTGTTAACATATATTACACACTGAATGTTGTGGTGCACTATGTTGCAGAGATATATGACACACTGAATGTTGTGGTGCACTATGTTGCAGAGATATATGACACACTGAATGTTGTGGTGCACTATGTTGCAGAGATATATGGCATATAGCTGGAAAGTAATGAAAAAGACAAAACTGTAGAAGGGAACTATTGAATGAAGAAGTTTGTTTCACAGGTGAAAGTTCCTCTCTGTTGTTATGTGTTTTTTTCACCACCATCGTTGTGTTGTGTATAAAGTCTGTCTGATACACCAGAGTTAATAATCTTAGGCTTCTGTTGGTAGGAATCAAGTTTATAAGACTGGACGCTATTATGAGATTACTACTGGAAGGACTGTTACCAGAAGACTTTTAATAGAAGACCTCCGGTAGGGTTCCGTTGGAAATAAATGGTATAAAATACCGATACAATGGAAATATAAACACATATGCAGTATAATGTGATCCTTTATTGACTACGTTTCGCCCACACAGTGGGCTTTTTCAAGTCACAAACAGAACTACCTGGGGTGGAAGGAACGCGAGTATTTATAGTCAGGTTCAGAATGCTGAGGTCAGGTGGAGAATGCTGCATCTGATGATGTACCGAGTGGGGTTATAGAGTCTAAAATCTTGGGTAGCTTGGAAAGGAGATTGGAAAAGTTTGTGAGCAGACCTTCTACAGTGTTCTTATGTGGGATAGCGATGAAGGAGTTTCTTGGCAAGTGGTTCAGCTATGTTACAGAAGCCACTATTCTGGTTGAAGTTGTCGGATATAGAAATAA
>NW_027200162.1:0-23612 GCF_038502225.1 Cherax quadricarinatus | reverse complement strand
ACACGTCAGTATGGAGCCTGACGTGTGGTAAAAATGACACGTCACTATGGAGCCTGACGTGTGGTAATGATGACACGTCACTATGGAGCCTGACGTGTGGTAATAATGACACGTCACTATGCAGCCTGACGTGCGGTAATAATGACACGTCACTGTGGAGCCTGACGTGTGGTAATAATGACACGTCACTATGGAGCCTGACGTGTGGTAATAATGACACGTCACTATTTTGCCTGACGTGTGGTAATAATGACACGTCACTATGGAGCCTGACGTGTAGTAATAATGTCACGTCACTATGGAGCCTGACGTGTAGTAATAATGACACGTCACTGTGGAGCCTGACGTGTAGTAATAATGGCACGTCACTATGGAGCCTGACGTGTAGTAATAATGACACGTCACTATGGAGCCTGACGTGTAGTAATAATGACACGTCACTATGGAGCCTGACGTGTAGTAATAATGACACGTCATTATGGTGCCTGACATGTAGTAATAATGACACGTCACTATGGAGCCTGACGTGTGCTAATAATGACGTGTCACTATGGTACCTGACGTGTGGTAATAATGTCACGTCACTATTGTGCCTAACGTGTGGTAATAATGACACGTCACTATGTAGCCTGACGTGTTGTAATAATGACACGTCACTATGGAGCCTGACGTGTGGTAACAATGACACGTCACTATGGAGCCTGACGTGTGGTAATAATGACACGTCACTATGGAGCCTGACGTTTGGTAATAATGACACGTCACTATGGAGCCTGACGTGTGGTAATAATGGCACGTCACCATGGAGCCTGACGTGTGGTAATAATGACGCGTCACTATTTTGCCTGACGTGTGGTAATAATGACACGTCACTATGGTGCCTGACGTGTAGTAATAATGCCACGTCACTATGGAGCCTAACGTGTGGTAATAATGACACGTCTCTATGGAGCCTGACGTGCAGTAATAATGACAAGTCACTATGGAGCCTGACGTGTGGTAATAATAACACGTCACTATGGAGCCTGACGTGTGGTAATAATGACGTGTCACTATGGTACCTGACGTGTGGTAATAATGTCACGTCACTATTGTGCCTAACGTGTGGTAATAATGACACGTCACTATGTAGCCTGACGTGTTGTAATAATGACACGTCACTATGGAGCCTGACGTGTGGTAATAATGACACGTCACTATGGAGCCTGACGTGTGGAAAAATGACACGTCACTATGGAGCCTGACGTGTGGTAATAATGACACGTCACTATGGAGCCTGACGTTTGGTAATAATGACACGTCACCATGGAGCCTGACGTGTGGTAATAATGACACGTCACTATTTTGCCTGACGTGTGGTAATAATGACACGTCACTATGGAGCCTGACATGTACTAATAATGACACGTCACTATGGAGCCTGACGTGTAGTATTAATAACACGTCACCATGGAGCCTGACGTGTGGTAATAATGACACGTCACTATTTTGCCTGACGTGTGGGAGTAATGCCACGTCACTATGGAGCCTAACGTGTGGTAATAATGAAACGTCACTATGGAGCCTGACGTGCAGTAATAATGACAAGTCACTATGGAGCCTGACGTGTGGTAATAATAACACGTCACTATGGAGCCTGACGTGTAGTAATAATGACGTGTCACTATGGTACCTGACGTGTGGTAATAATGTCACGTCACTATTGTGCCTAACGTGTGGTAATAATGACACGTCACTATGTAGCCTGACGTGTTGTAATAATGACACGTCAGTATGGAGCCTGACGTGTGGTAAAAATGACACGTCACTATGGAGCCTGACTTTTTAAAAAATGACACGTCACTATGGAGCCTGACGTGTGGTAATAATGACACGTCACTATGGAGCCTGACGTTTGGTAATAATGACACGTCACTATGGAGCCTGACGTGTGGTAATAATGACACGTCACTATGGAGCCTGACGTGTGGTAATAATGACACGTCACTATTTTGCCTGACGTGTGGTAATAATGACACGTCACTATGGAGCGTGACATGTACTAATAATGACACGTCACTATGGAGCCTGACGTGTAGTAATAATAACACGTCACCATGGAGCCTGACGTGTAGTAATAATGACACGTCACTATGGAGCCTGACGTGTAGTAATAATTTATGGAGCTCCAGTCACTATGAGCCTGGGGACACGTATCAGCACCCCTTCAGTCCCCTGACGTTAGTGTGGAGAAATTTTCAGCCCCCTTCAGCCCCCTTCAGCCCCCTTCAGCCCCCTTCAGCCCTTTCAGCCCTGAGGGGCCACTCAGAAGGGGCGAGCATCTTGTTTACTGCTAGAGTGAGTAATTGATCACAGATGCTATGCCACATAGTCAAATGACCTCTGCTCCTTGCAGCAGTGTTGCAACGTGTATTTTTATAGGAGCCAGTACATCTCTTACTTAGCTGGACAATTAAGGAAAATCCTGCTCCCACTTTATTACCATAGTAAAGATAGTGTACATTGTTGTCTATGATTAAGACAGCAAGAAACAAACATTTTGCTTTG
This sequence comes from Cherax quadricarinatus, assembly GCF_038502225.1. Taxonomy (NCBI): domain Eukaryota; kingdom Metazoa; phylum Arthropoda; class Malacostraca; order Decapoda; family Parastacidae; genus Cherax; species Cherax quadricarinatus. The sequence continues at coordinate 21,065 of NW_027200162.1, read as the reverse complement.
CTTCATCGAGGAGGTGACAGGGATGCAAGGTACTAGGTCAGCGTTTTTTTTTTGTGTGCATGGGGCAGTGACGGCATGGAGCGCTGTAGCGTCTGGCAGACTATCTTTGACTCTAGTGAGAGTGACACTGACGCCAGGATAACTAGCAAAGAACACTGATCTGTGCGTTAGTGTGGACAAAGTGTCTCACAAAACACGATAAACATAAGAAAAGTGTGATCAGCTTCTCTTGTGATACATTGTGAACAATAAAGACAAATCTTGTGGAACATAGTGTACCAGTGTGCGTTTCCTAGACAATGGAAGACGTGGACATCCAAGGACACTTCAGCTTCTATCAAGTCACCGATATCTGTCGAAGGTGTTGAGAACACCATAGCTCACGTTACAAAGAGCAAGGTATGTTACGAATTTCTTGTAGATCGGGGGATTGCGCAATTCTTGAGTCACAAGGAGTTTGTAATCAACCTATAATCGGCAGTAAGGTGTGGACTTTTGAGTCCAAACAAGTAGGTATTTCGTCAGCCATCATCGAATGAAATATGCTGACATAACACCCCCTAGGGGTAATTTATACTTACAAATTGTATCTCTTGACAGCCCACTGTTGTGATGGTTTCGACAGCTTCTAGACCTCGTCTGCAGGGGCGGCTGTGTAGACGATTTGCTGTCATTTATCAGCTAAGTGTTCATTATATATAGTTATAATAAACACAGCAGGTAAGGCCAAAAAATCTCAACAGAGTTTTGGTCGTGCTCGAACCGGATAAAGACCACACTGTGGTCCAAATATGTTGTACTACAGTGTACAAATAACCTATGAGCCAAGGTCCTTCGAAAAAAGCTGTAAAACTAGTGTTTTACAATATAAATCAGTATAAATGAGTCCCTCCAGACTCAATCACAGAGAATGGGCAGCCAAAAGAAAACGGGCGCTCACCCAGCGTTCACCCAAAAGAAAACGGGCGCTCACCCAGCGGACACCCAAAGAAAACGGGAGCTGGGTGACTCACCCACATCCTGCACCCTCCATCAACTGCTCCAATCTCGAGAAATCGCTGATTAAGACAACACCAAAGTGATGTTGTTTGTCTGAGTGTATATATACACATAGTGTTTATAATGTTTATAGACAGAAATTAAGAGACAAGATTGTGTTAAAGTTTGTTTCTTATAGATCTACCTGTTATATTAAAGGAACTTATATATAAAGTGTAAGCTTTCAAATATATATTAACAGTGAAATTTATATATGTGTAAGTAATATTCACGTGTGATTACAGTTATACAGTGACATTTATAGTGTATAGTGAATGAAGTGTATAACATCGTTATTTACGATTAATCATCATGGGCAGGCTGACACAGCAAACTCTAAGCCATAAACACCAGACACATGTACCCTGTACCCTTCATGGTCATTGACCCTGAGGTTAAGCTTAGTGGGTCAGTAGTGTCTGACTCGATTATTGCTGACTTAAGCATAACAAAAACTCAGCTGTCTATAGCAGTACAGTGTTTTTTAAACACTCTAAGTGTGGTGCTAGAATTTTCAGTATACCATTAAAATGGCTTGTTTGAAAACTCAGTTTCAGTCTTTACAGACTAAGATTACACAATTAGAAAATCTAATTTCAGTCTGTCTAGGATTAACTCAAGATACAAACATAGATTTTGATGATCTTGAGGTCAAGTTTGAATTATTTACACAACGTCTGGAAATAATTAATTCAGACTATACAGATTATGAAAATAAATTTCTTGAATCAGATCCATCTGAGGATGAAATTAAAAATGTTTTGGATACTTTTAGTGATCAACAATTAAGGTGGACAGGAGTACAGGCTATCTGCCGTAAAACTCTGTCACAGAGACCTACTATAACTAGTGGGCAACCACCTGTTACACCTGTAACAACAACAAGTGTCCCATTACCAAGCTTACCTACATTGTCATTACCTATTTTCCAAGGTCATAATTATGAAGAATTCATTAGTGGTTTTCAATCCATAGTAAATTCACGAACTGACATAGATGAGATTGCTAAGTTCAATTACCTTAAATGTCTTGAGAAGGGAGAACCCTATGAACTGATTAAGTCATTTCCAGTGGTCAAAGGCAATTATCAAATAGCCTTACGTGTCTTAGCAGACAATTACTTCGATGCTGACAAGGCTAGAGTTAGACATGCAGTCTTAATATCAAGCTTGAAGCCACCCAAACATTGTTTTTCAGACTTACAGGCATTTAGAATTACATTAGACAATAGTCTCAGATCTCTAGATGCTAAATATGACCTAAGACAATGTGATTGGTTTATCAGTGGTATTGTACAGGATAAGTTGTCACCACAAACTATTGAACGATTAAATATTATGTTCAATAAACGCTATTTCACTTGTGAGGAAATTAGCAATGGTTTACAAACAATAGTTTCATGCATGCAAGCAACGAGACAAGATGAAAAATCCACAAATCCAGTGGATAATAAACCTTCAACTCAGTATAAAAAGAGTATACCTACTCCCACTAAACCACATAATGGGAAATCCCATATAGGCATTTATCAAGCTGTGAATACAATAGACAGTAAACAGACTGTCATACATAAACGTACTCCAAAATGTGTACTTTGTGATGGAACACATTGGGCACAGTATTGTATTCAATACACATCAATGGAGGCACGTAAACAACGTGTTCATCAGCTGAAAAGATGCATCAAGTGTTTAGGTGAACACAAGGGAGGAAAATGCTCACTGAAGAAGTGTTTTAAATGCAAGGGTATGCATCATACAGCATTATGCCCAAATACTTTTGCTGAACAGCAGCAGACTTCCACAGAATCAGGAAGTCAACAAGCAACAGCATTAAATGTGAGAGATAAGTTTAAAGCAACTGCTCTCCCGATAGCTCGAGTTGAGTTATCTAATAAATTACACAAAACCAATGTGCTAACACTATTTGATCAAGGTTCACAAAGGTCCTTCATAAGAAGATCAGTGTTGCAGAAACTGAATAAACAACCCTATGCCAAAATACAGTTAGATATAGCTGGTTTTTTCCACAATTCTGGTAAACAGACATATGACCTAGCCAAAATCACTGTTGGTCTAGGAAACAGGAAAAAGACAGTAGAAGCTGTGGTAGTAGATGATTTGCCTAAGTCTGTGCAGATCCAGGGATTAAAAGAAACAGTTGCAGCACTGAAAGCAGCTAAGGTCAAGTTAGCCTGTCCTGACATACAGACGGACACAATTAGTCCAATTGATTTAATCATTGGAAGTGATTATTATCACTGTTTTGTGCAAAATATAGTAAGTAAACATGATGTTCACTTGCTGAAAACAGCAGGAGGCCACATGATATGTGGTCCCATTCCCTCTCAAAGTGGGAAAGAAGCTGATATTGATTCAGTGGAAAATGTACTAGTTACGAGAATAACCGCTGATCATGTACCACAGCAAAAATTATCATTACTGGAAAATGAATGAACCAGTTGATAAGTTGTGGAATTTAGATGCGATAGGTATTGATGTAAATAAACCAAGCCCACAAGAGTCTCAGACTTATAACCAATATTTGGACACTGTCAAATATAAAGATGAACAGTATTGGGTTAGGTTACCATGGAAATTAAATCCACCACATCTGCCTAGCAATTATTGCATGGCTTTCGGACAGATGAAAGCACAAATACATGAGCTCAGGAAGAATCCAGAGTTACTGACTGTCTATGATAATATCATACAAGAACAGTTGGACAATAAATTCATTGAGGAAATAGTCGAAGATAAGTTGAAGACAAACGCTCATTATCTCCCGCACCATGGAGTCAGAAAAGATTCTGAAACCACTCCACTACGTGTTGTATATAATTGCAGCGCACGTGCAAATAAAGATGTAGCAAGTCTTAATGACTGTCTGATGACCGGACCCTCACTAACTGAGAAGCTTGGAGACGTGCTTATGAAATTTCGCACAAACCCATATGCCTACATGGCTGATATTTCCAAGGCTTTCTTAAGAGTAGGACTACAAGAAATAGATAGAGATTATACTCGATTCTTGTGGCCTGAAAATCCACATGATCCTCAAAGTCCTGTGAAAACTTATCGTTTCAAATCAGTATTATTTGGTGCAACATCCTCTCCATTCTTATTAGAAGCTACTCTAAATACACATTTGAAGAAATCTGAAAGTCCCTTCAAAGAAGTCTTAAAGAAAAGTTTCTATGTGGACAATCTTCAAGGTACTGTGAATAAAGAGGAGGATTTGAAATCCTTATACAGAGAAGCTAACAAGGAGATGAAAGAAGCAAATATGCCTCTAAGGATGTGGAATACAAATTCAAAGCAATTAAGGGAACTTATCAAAGAAGATTTCCCTGAAACTGAAATTCCTGATTGCAACAATATGCTGGGACTTAATTGGAACACACAGGAAGATACTTTGAGTCTCAAAAGGATAAATAATAAATCATGCAGTACACTCACTAAACGTAGTTTACTGTCAGAGGTATCACAATGTTTTGATCCTCTAGGACTCGTCTCACCAATTACCATAAAGGGTAAAATGCTTATGCAAGATGCATGGAAGCTCAAAATTGGATGGGATGAGAACTTGCCTCTAGAAATGAGTCAAGCATGGGATGAAATATCCAAGGAGTTTAAACAACTTCATCAAATTAAATTTCCCAGACAAATAGGTCAAGAGGGAAAAAATTACACATTACATGTGTTCTGTGATGCGTCAACCAGAGGTTATGGCGCTGTAGCTTACATGAGTAATGCTGAAGGAAGTACACTAATTACTTCAAAGGCCAGGGTAGCACCCTTGAAGGTCAGAACAGTACCACAATTGGAACTGACAGCACTCTATGTAGGTACAAAATTAGCTGTCTATCTCAACAAAGTACTTGATCATCTCACTATTGAGAAAACCGTGATCTGGAGTGATAATGAGGCAGTTCTCCAGTGGTTAAGAAATAATAAGAGTAAGTTGGTCTATGTACAGAACAGAGTAGCAGAAATAAAAGAGATGCAGAGAGATTATCTCTTTCTCCACGTCTCTACCCAAGAGAATCCAGCTGACATGTTGTCACGTGGTGTCCCACTCAAGAAATTTGTGGATAATAAATTATGGCTCCACGGACCGAACTGGCTCTCTGATGAAAATAACTGGCCTCAGCAAAAAGCTCACATTATGCCAGAAGAAACAGTCTGCTTGAACACAGCAGAAATAAGTTGTGTAAATACTGCAGACACAACAGAAATAGTCATTGATGGATCTAATTACTCATCTTTGGGTAAACTCTTAAGAGTTACAGCTCTTGTCTTTAAATTCATTAAAAGAATTAAACCTGATTATGAATGTCTTGAACCCATTAAATACTGGGTGAAACTAATACAGAAAGACGTTTTCTCTACAGAATATAAATTTCTAGAAACACAAGATAAATCCCCAAAGAAACCTGCCATGATTAATTCTTTAGGACTTTATCTCGACTCAGAAAAGATTATAAGATGTCGAGGAAGAATTCATAATTCTTCACTACCTAAAGAAGCCATACATCCAATATTGATCCCCAAGAATCATTGGCTAACAAAACTGATTGTGCAAAACGCCCACAGTAACGTGTTACATGGTGGGGTAGCTGACACACTTTGTCATATACGACAGTCCTACTGGATACCTCAAGGTCGACAAAGTGTGAAAAAACAAATAAAGGACTGTATTACTTGTCGTCACTACGATATGCGAGTATGTCAGTATCCAGGTCCACCTCCATATCCCTCTGAAAGAGTTTGTCATATCACTCCATTTGAGGTGACAGGTGTAGATTATACTGGACCAATAATTTTAACCAAAACAGTTGACAAAGTTCCCATCAAGGTGTACATCTGTTTGTTCACTTGTGCTACAACTAGAGCAGTACATCTAGAAGTAGCCACTGACATGTCTGCTGAAACCTTTATCAAATTATTCAGAAGGTTTGCAGCCAGAAGGGCATGTCCCAGACTGATGATTTCAGATAATGCAACGAACTTTGTTGCTGGTGCTGCTTATATCAGCAAGATCTTTGATCAACCAGAAGTACAACAGATGCTGAATCAACGCAGATGTCGTTGGAGATACATTCCTCCTAAATCTCCATGGCACGGCGGATTTTATGAAAGAATGATCGGCATTGTAAAGCGTTGTTTAAGGAAGACTCTTCATCGTCAGAGAATAGACTTAGAAGAATTCCGTACAGTTGTGACTGAAATAGAAAATAGAGTCAACAACAGACCTCTAACTTATGTTACCGATGATCTGGACAATTTAGAAGTGTTAAGTCCATCTCATTTACTCCATGGCAGAAGGCTCGAACCTGTTCCTCCCATGAATGATAAAGAAATCATAGAGGATCCTACTTATTTCGAACCTGAGCAACTCAGACGTAAATTCAAACACCTTAATAAAGTGATTGAACGTTGGGAGAAAATTTGGCGAGAAGACTATCTCACCTCATTGAGAGAACACTTCTATGGAGCTGGTGTTCCTGAAAATCATAAGTCCTTAAGACCTGGTGACATAGTGATTATCGACAATGATGGTCCGAGGTCCCAATGGCCACTTGGAAAAATTGTGACCATATATCCTGATGCAAATGGAATCATCAGGACAGTTGATGTTTTGAGCAAAGGTGTAGTGAATAAGCGGACAATAAATAAACTAGTGCCGTTAGAATTACACAGTGTTGAAAACAAAATTAGTGATTCTCCAGAAACCACACAGACTAAAGCTGTTCAGAAAAGACAAGCAGCAGTGGTGGCGAGTGAGAAAATTAAATTAATGTTAAGTGATGAATAGTTCACCTGCAGCGAACCTCCGCCACCCCCCAGTGTGGAGAAATTTTCTCCAGGAGGGGGATATCAGCCCCCTTCAGCCCCCTTCAGCCCTTTCAGCCCTGAGGGGCCACTCAGAAGGGGCGAGCGTCTTGTTTACTGCTAGAGTGAGTAATTGATCACAGATGCTATGCCACGTAGTCAAATGACCTCTGCTCCTTGCAGCGGTGTTGCAACGTGCATTTTTATAAGAGACAGTACATCTCTTACTTAGCAGGACAATTAAGGAAAATCTTGCTCCCACTTTATTACCATAGTAAAGATAGTGTACATTGTTGTCTATGATTAAGACAGCAAGAAACAAACATTTTGCTTTGCTTCATCGAGGAGGTGACAGGGATGCAAGGTACTAGGTCAGCGTTTTTTTTTTTTTGTGTGCTGGGGGCAGTGACGGCATGGAGCGCTGTAGCGTCTGGCAGACTATCTTTGACTCTAGTGAGAGTGACACTGATGCCAGGATAACTAGCAAAGAACACTGATCTGTGCGTTAGTGTGGACAAAGTGTCTCACAAAACACGATAAACATAAGAAAAGTGTGATCAGCTTCACTTGTGATACATTGTGAACAATAAAGACAAATCTTGTGGAACATAGTGTACCAGTGTGCGTTTCCTAGACAATGGAAGACGTGGACATCCAAGGACACTTCAGCTTCTATCAAGTCACCGATATCTGTCGAAGGTGTTGAGAACACCATAGCTCACGTTGCAAAGAGCAAGGTATGTTACGAATTTCTTGTAGATCGGGGGATTGCGCAATTCTTGAGTCACAAGGAGTTTGTAATCAACCTATAATCGGCAGTAAGGTGTGGACTTTTCAGTCCAAACAAGTAGGTATTTCGTCAGCCATCATCGAATGAAATATGCTGACATAACACCCCCTAGGGGTAATTTATACTTACAAATTGTATCTCTTGACAGCCCACTGTTGTGATGGTTTCGACAGCTTCTAGACCTCGTCTGCAGGGGCGGCTGTGTAGACGATTTGCTGTCATTTATCAGCTAAGTGTTCATTATATATAGTTATAATAAACACAGCAGGTAAGGCCAAAAAATCTCAACATGTAGTAATAATGACACGTCACTATGGTGCCTGACGTGTGGTAATAATGACACGTCACTATGGAGCCTGACGTGTAGTAATAATGACACGTCACTATGGTGCCTGACGTGTGGTAATAATGACACATCACTATTAACCCTGACGTGTAGTAATAATGACACGTCACTATGGTGCCTGACGTGTAGTAATAATGACACGTCACTATGGAGCCTGACGTGTGGTAATAATGACACGTCACTATTTTGCCTGACGTGTGGTAATAATGACACGTCACTATGGAGCCTGACATGTACTAATAATGACACGTCACTATGGAGCCTGACGTGTAGTAATAATAACACGTCACCATGGAGCCTGACATGTGGTAATAATGACACGTCACTATTTTGCCTGACATGTGGGAATAATGCCACGTCGCTATGGAGCCTAACGTGTGGTAATAATGAAACGTCACTATGGAGCCTGACGTGCAGTAATAATGACAAGTCACTATGGAGCCTGACGTGTGGTAATAATAACACGTCACTATGGAGCCTGACGTGTAGTAATAATGACGTGTCACTATGGTACCTGACGTGTAGTAATAATGTCACGTCACTATTGTGCCTAACGTGTGGTAATAATGACACGTCACTATGTAGCCTGACGTGTTGTAATAATGACACGTCAGTATGGAGCCTGACGTGTGGTAAAAATGACACGTCACTATGGAGCCTGACTTTTTAAAAAATGACACGTCACTATGGAGCCTGACGTGTGGTAATAATGACACGTCACTATGGAGCCTGACGTTTGGTAATAATGACACGTCACTATGGAGCCTGACGTGTGGTAATAATGACACGTCACCATGGAGCCTGACGTGTGGTAATAATGACACGTCACTATTTTGCCTGACATGTACTAATAATGACACGTCACTATGGAGCATGACGTGTAGTAATAATAACACGTCACCATGGAGCCTGACATGTAGTAATAATGACACGTCACTATGGAGCCTGACGTGTAGTAATAATGGCACGTCACTATGGAGCCTGACGTGTAGTAATAATGACACGTCACTATGGAGCCTGACGTGTAGTAATAATGACACGTCATTATGGTGCCTGACATGTAGTAATAATGACACGTCACTATGGAGCCTGACGTGTAGTGTGGAGAAATTTTCTCCAGGAGGGGGGTATCAGCCCCCTTCAGCCCCCTTCAGCCCCCTTCAGCTCTTTCAGCCCTGAGGGGCCACTCAGAAGGGGCGAGCGTCTTGTTTACTGCTAGAGTGAGTAATTGATCACAGATGCTATGCCACGTAGTCAAATGACCTCTGCTCCTTGCAGCGGTGTTGCAACGTGTATTTTTATAAGAGACAGTACATCTCTTACTTAGCAGGACAATTAAGGAAAATCCTGCTCCCACTTTATTACCATAGTAAAGATAGTGTACATTGTTGTCTATGATTAAGACAGCAAGAAACAAACATTTGCTTTGCTTCATCGAGGAGGTGACAGGGATGCAAGGTACTAGGTCAGCGTTTTTTTTTTGTGTGCTGGGGGCAGTGACGGCATGGAGCGCTGTAGCGTCTGGCAGACTATCTTTGACTCTAGTGAGAGTGACACTGACGCCAGGATAACTAGCAAAGAACACTGATCTGTGCGTTAGTGTGGACAAAGTGTCTCACAAAACACGATAAACATAAGAAAAGTGTGATCAGCTTCTCTTGTGATACATTGTGAACAATAAAGACAAATCTTGTGGAACATAGTGTACCAGTGTGCGTTTCCTAGACAATGGAAGACGTGGACATCCAAGGACACTTCAGCTTCTATCAAGTCACCGATATCTGTCGAAGGTGTTGAGAACACCATAGCTCACGTTACAAAGAGCAAGGTATGTTACGAATTTCTTGTAGATCGGGGGATTGCGCAATTCTTGAGTCACAAGGAGTTTGTAATCAACCTATAATCGGCAGTAAGGTGTGGACTTTTGAGTCCAAACAAGTAGGTATTTCGTCAGCCATCATCGAATGAAATATGCTGACATAACACCCCCTAGGGGTAATTTATACTTACAAATTGTATCTCTTGACAGCCCACTGTTGTGATGGTTTCGACAGCTTCTAGACCTCGTCTGCAGGGGCGGCTGTGTAGACGATTTGCTGTCATTTATCAGCTAAGTGTTCATTATATATAGTTATAATAAACGCAGCAGGTAAGGCCAAAAAATCTCAACAGAGTTTTGGTCGTGCTCGAACCGGATAAAGACCACACTGTGGTCCAAATATGTTGTACTACAGTGTACAAATAACCTATGAGCCAAGGTCCTTCGAAAAAAGCTGTAAAACTAGTGTTTTACAATATAAATCAGTATAAATGAGTCCCTCCAGACTCAATCACAGAGAATGGGCAGCCAAAAGAAAACGGGCGCTCAACCAGCATTCACCCAAAAGAAAACGGGCGCTCACCCAGCGGACACCCAAAGAAAACGGGAGCTGGGTGACTCACCCACATCCTGCACCCTCCATCAACTGCTCCAATCTCGAGAAATCGCTGATTAAGACAACACCCAAGTGATGTTGTTTGTCTGAGTGTATATATACACATAGTGTTTATAATGTTTATAGACAGAAATTAAGAGACAAGATTGTGTTAAAGTTTGTTTCTTATAGATCTACCTGTTATATTAAAGGAACTTATATATAAAGTGTAAGCTTTCAAATATATATTAACAGTGAAATTTATATATGTGTAAGTAATATTCACGTGTGATTACAGTTATACAGTGACATTTATAGTGTATAGTGAATGAAGTGTATAACATCGTTATTTACGATTAATCATCATGGGCAGGCTGACACAGCAAACTCTAAGCCATAAACACCAGACACATGTACCCTGTACCCTTAATGTCATTGACCCTGAGGTTAAGCTTAGTGGGTCAGTAGTGTCTGACTCGATTATTGCTGACTTAAGCATAACAAAAACTCAGCTGTCTATAGCAGTACAGTGTTTTTTAAACACTCTAAGTGTGGTGCTAGAATTTTCAGTATACCATTAAAATGGCTTGTTTGAAAACTCAGTTTCAGTCTTTACAGACTAAGATTACACAATTAGAAAATCTAATTTCAGTCTGTCTAGGATTAACTCAAGATACAAACATAGATTTTGATGATCTTGAGGTCAAGTTTGAATTATTTACACAACGTCTGGAAATAATTAATTCAGACTATACAGATTATGAAAATAAATTTCTTGAATCAGATCCATCTGAGGATGAAATTAAAAATGTTTTGGATACTTTTAGTGATCAACAATTAAGGTGGACAGGAGTACAGGCTATCTGCCGTAAAACTCTGTCACAGAGACCTACTATAACTAGTGGGCAACCACCTGTTACACCTGTAACAACAACAAGTGTCCCATTACCAAGCTTACCTACATTGTCATTACCTATTTTCCAAGGTCATAATTATGAAGAATTCATTAGTGGTTTTCAATCCATAGTAAATTCACGAACTGACATAGATGAGATTGCTAAGTTCAATTACCTTAAATGTCTTGTGAAGGGAGAACCCTATGAACTGATTAAGTCATTTCCGGTGGTCAAAGGCAATTATCAAATAGCCTTACGTGTCTTAGCAGACAATTACTTCGATGCTGACAAGGCTAGAGTTAGACATGCAGTCTTAATATCAAGCTTGAAGCCACCCAAACATTGTTTTTCAGACTTACAGGCATTTAGAATTACATTAGACAATAGTCTCAGATCTCTAGATGCTAAATATGACCTAAGACAATGTGATTGGTTTATCAGTGGTATTGTACAGGATAAGTTGTCACCACAAACTATTGAACGATTAAATATTATGTTCAATAAACGCTATTTCACTTGTGAGGAAATTAGCAATGGTTTACAAACAATAGTTTCATGCATGCAAGCAACGAGACAAGATGAAAAATCCACAAATCCAGTGGATAATAAACCTTCAACTCAGTATAAAAAGAGTATACCTACTCCCACTAAACCACATAATGGGAAATCCCATATAGGCATTTATCAAGCTGTGAATACAATAGACAGTAAACAGACTGTCATACATAAACGTACTCCAAAATGTGTACTTTGTGATGGAACACATTGGGCACAGTATTGTATTCAATACACATCAATGGAGGCACGTAAACAACGTGTTCATCAGCTGAAAAGATGCATCAAGTGTTTAGGTGAACACAAGGGAGGAAAATGCTCACTGAAGAAGTGTTTTAAATGCAAGGGTATGCATCATACAGCATTATGCCCAAATACTTTTGCTGAACAGCAGCAGACTTCCACAGAATCAGGAAGTCAACAAGCAACAGCATTAAATGTGAGAGATAAGTTTAAAGCAACTGCTCTCCCGATAGCTCGAGTTGAGTTATCTAATAAATTACACAAAACCAATGTGCTAACACTATTTGATCAAGGCTCACAAAGGTCCTTCATAAGAAGATCAGTGTTGCAGAAACTGAATAAACAACCCTATGCCAAAATACAGTTAGATATAGCTGGTTTTTTCCACAATTCTGGTAAACAGACATATGACCTAGCCAAAATCACTGTTGGTCTAGGAAACAGGAAAAAGACAGTAGAAGCTGTGGTAGTAGATGATTTGCCTAAGTCTGTGCAGATCCAGGGATTAAAAGAAACAGTTGCAGCACTGAAAGCAGCTAAGGTCAAGTTAGCCTGTCCTGACATACAGACGGACACAATTAGTCCAATTGATTTAATCATTGGAAGTGATTATTATCACTGTTTTGTGCAAAATATAGTAAGTAAACATGATGTTCACTTGCTGAAAACAGCAGGAGGCCACATGATATGTGGTCCCATTCCCTCTCAAAGTGGGAAAGAAGCTGATATTGATTCAGTGGAAAATGTACTAGTTACGAGAATAACCGCTGATCATGTACCACAGCAAAAATTATCATTACTGGAAGAAATGAATGAACCAGTTGATAAGTGTGGGATTTAGATGCGATAGGTATTGATGTAAATAATCCAAGCCCACAAGAGTCTCAGACTTATAACCAATATTTGGACACTGTCAAATATAAAGATGGACAGTATTGGGTTAGGTTACCATGGAAATTAAATCCACCACATCTGCCTAGCAATTATCGCATGGCTTTCGGACAGATGAAAGCACAAATACATGAGCTCAGGAAGAATCCAGAGTTACTGACTGTCTATGATAATATCATACAAGAACAGTTGGACAATAAATTCATTGAGGAAATAGTCGAAGATAAGTTGAAGACAAACGCTCATTATCTCCCGCACCATGGAGTCAGAAAAGATTCTGAAACCACTCCACTACGTGTTGTATATAATTGCAGCGCACGTGCAAATAAAGATGTAGCAAGTCTTAATGACTGTCTGATGACCGGACCCTCACTAACTGAGAAGCTTGGAGATGTGCTTATGAAATTTCGCACAAACCCATATGCCTACACGGCTGATATTTCCAAGGCTTTCTTAAGAGTAGGACTACAAGAAATAGATAGAGATTATACTCGATTCTTGTGGCCTGAAAATCCACATGATCCTCAAAGTCCTGTGAAAACTTATCGTTTCAAATCAGTATTATTTGGTGCAACATCCTCTCCATTCTTACTAGAAGCTACTCTAAATACACATTTGAAGAAATCTGAAAGTCCCTTCAAAGAAGTCTTAAAGAAAAGTTTCTATGTGGACAATCTTCAAGGTACTGTGAATAAAGAGGAGGATTTGAAATCCTTATACAGAGAAGCTAACAAGGAGATGAAAGAAGCAAATATGCCTCTAAGGATGTGGAATACAAATTCAAAGCAATTAAGGGAACTTATCAAAGAAGATTTCCCTGAAACTGAAATTCCTGATTGCAACAATATGCTGGGACTTAATTGGAACACACAGGAAGATACTTTGAGTCTCAAAAGGATAAACAATAAATCATGCAGTACACTCACTAAACGTAGTTTACTGTCAGAGGTATCACAATGTTTTGATCCTCTAGGACTCGTCTCACCAATTACCATAAAGGGTAAAATGCTTATGCAAGATGCATGGAAGCTCAAAATTGGATGGGATGAGAACTTGCCTCTAGAAATGAGTCAAGCATGGGATGAAATATCCAAGGAGTTTAAACAACTTCATCAAATTAAATTTCCCAGACAAATAGGTCAAGAGGGAAACAATTACACATTACATGTGTTCTGTGATGCGTCAACCAGAGGTTATGGCGCTGTAGCTTACATGAGTAATGCTGAAGGAAGTACACTAATTACTTCAAAGGCCAGGGTAGCACCCTTGAAGGTCAGAACAGTACCACAATTGGAACTGACAGCACTCTATGTAGGTACAAAATTAGCTGTCTATCTCAACAAAGTACTTGATCATCTCACTATTGAGAAAACCGTGATCTGGAGTGATAATGAGGCAGTTCTCCAGTGGTTAAGAAATAATAAGAGTAAGTTGGTCTATGTACAGAACAGAGTAGCAGAAATAAAAGAGATGCAGAGAGATTATCTCTTTCTCCACGTCTCTACCCAAGAGAATCCAGCTGACATGTTGTCACGTGGTGTCCCACTCAAGAAATTTGTGGATAATAAATTATGGCTCCACGGACCGAACTGGCTCTCTGATGAAAATAACTGGCCTCAGCAAAAAGCTCACATTATGCCAGAAGAAACAGTCTGCTTGAACACAGCAGAAATAAGTTGTGTAAATACTGCAGACACAACAGAAATAGTCATTGATGGATCTAATTACTCATCTTTGGGTAAACTCTTAAGAGTTACAGCTCTTGTCTTTAAATTCATTAAAAGAATTAAACCTGATTATGAATGTCTTGAACCCATTAAATACTGGGTGAAACTAATACAGAAAGACGTTTTCTCTACAGAATATAAATTTCTAGAAACACAAGATAAATCCCCAAAGAAACCTGCCATGATTAATTCTTTAGGACTTTATCTCGACTCAGAAAAGATTATAAGATGTCGAGGAAGAATTCATAATTCTTCACTACCTAAAGAAGCCATACATCCAATATTGATCCCCAAGAATCATTGGCTAACAAAACTGATTGTGCAAAACGCCCACAGTAACGTGTTACATGGTGGGGTAGCTGACACACTTTGTCATATACGACAATCCTACTGGATACCTCAAGGTCGACAAAGTGTGAAAAAACAAATAAAGGACTGTATTACTTGTCGTCACTACGATATGCGAGTATGTCAGTATCCAGGTCCACCTCCATATCCCTCTGAAAGAGTTTGTCATATCACTCCATTTGAGGTGACAGGTGTAGATTATACTGGACCAATAATTTTAACCAAAACAGTTGACAAAGTTCCCATCAAGGTGTACATCTGTTTGTTCACTTGTGCTACAACTAGAGCAGTACATCTAGAAGTAGCCACTGACATGTCTGCTGAAACCTTTATCAAATTATTCAGAAGGTTTGCAGCCAGAAGGGCATGTCCCAGACTGATGATTTCAGATAATGCAACGAACTTTGTTGCTGGTGCTGCTTATATCAGCAAGATCTTTGATCAACCAGAAGTACAACAGATGCTGAATCAACGCAGATGTCGTTGGAGATACATTCCTCCTAAATCTCCATGGCACGGCGGATTTTATGAAAGAATGATCGGCATTGTAAAGCGTTGTTTAAGGAAGACTCTTCATCGTCAGAGAATAGACTTAGAAGAATTCCGTACAGTTGTGACTGAAATAGAAAATAGAGTCAACAACAGACCTCTAACTTATGTTACCGATGATCTGGACAATTTAGAAGTGTTAAGTCCATCTCATTTACTCCATGGCAGAAGGCTCGAACCTGTTCCTCCCATGAATGATAAAGAAATCATAGAGGATCCTACTTATTTCGAACCTGAGCAACTCAGACGTAAATTCAAACACCTTAATAAAGTGATTGAACGTTGGGAGAAAATTTGGCGAGAAGACTATCTCACCTCATTGAGAGAACACTTCTATGGAGCTGGTGTTCCTGAAAATCATAAGTCCTTAAGACCTGGTGACATAGTGATTATCGACAATGATGGTCCGAGGTCCCAATGGCCACTTGGAAAAATTGTGACCATATATCCTGATGCAAATGGAATCATCAGGACAGTTGATGTTTTGAGCAAAGGTGTAGTGAATAAGCGGACAATAAATAAACTAGTGCCGTTAGAATTACACAGTGTTGAAAACAAAATTAGTGATTCTCCAGAAACCACACAGACTAAAGCTGTTCAGAAAAGACAAGCAGCAGTGGTGGCGAGTGAGAAAATTAAATTAATGTTAAGTGATGAATAGTTCACCTGCAGCGAACCTCCGCCGCCCCCCAGTGTGGAGAAATTTTCTCCAGGAGGGGGATATCAGCCCCCTTCAGCCCCCTTCAGCCCTTTCAGCCCTGAGGGGCCACTCAGAAGGGGCGAGCGTCTTGTTTACTGCTAGAGTGAGTAATTGATCACAGATGCTATGCCACGTAGTCAAATGACCTCTGCTCCTTGCAGCGGTGTTGCAACGTGTATTTTTATAAGAGACAATACATCTCTTACTTAGCAGGACAATTAAGGAAAATCCTCCTCCCACTTTATTACCATAGTAAAGATAGTGTACATTGTTGTCTATGATTAAGACAGCAAGAAACAAACATTTTCCTTTGCTTCATCGAGGAGGTGACAGGGATGCAAGGTACTAGGTCAGCGTTTTTTTTTTGTGTGCTGGGGGCAGTGACGGCATGGAGCGCTGTAGCGTCTGGCAGACTATCTTTGACTCTAGTGAGAGTGACACTGACGCCAGGATAACTAGCAAAGAACACTGATCTGTGTGTTAGTGTGGACAAAGTGTCTCACAAAACACGATAAACATAAGAAAAGTGTGATCAGCTTCTCTTGTGATACATTGTGAACAATAAAGACAAATCTTGTGGAACATAGTGTACCAGTGTGCGTTTCCTAGACAATGGAAGACGTGGACATCCAAGGACACTTCAGCTTCTATCAAGTCACCGATATCTGTCGAAGGTGTTGAGAACACCATAGCTCACGTTACAAAGAGCAAGGTATGTTACGAATTTCTTGTAGATCGGGGGATTGCGCAATTCTTGAGTCACAAGGAGTTTGTAATCAACCTATAATCGGCAGTAAGGTGTGGACTTTTCAGTCTAAACAAGTAGGTATTTCGTCAGCCATCATCGAATGAAATATGCTGACATAACACCCCCTAGGGGTAATTTATACTTACAAATTGTATCTCTTGACAGCCCACTGTTGTGATGGTTTCGACAGCTTCTAGACCTCGTCTGCAGGGGCGGCTGTGTAGACGATTTGCTGTCATTTATCAGCTAAGTGTTCATTATATATAGTTATAATAAACACAGCAGGTAAGGCCAAAAAATCTCAACATGTAGTAATAATGACACGTCACTATGGTGCCTGACGTGTGGTAATAATGACACGTCACTATGGAGCCTGACGTGTAGTAATAATGACACGTCACTATGGTGCCTGACGTGTGGTAATAATGACACGTCACTATGGAGCCTGACGTGTAGTAATAATGACACGTCACTATGGTGCCTGATGTGTAGTAATAATGACACGTCACTATGGAGCCTGACGTGTGGTAATAATGACACGTCACTATGGTGCCTGACGTGTAGTAATAATGACACGTCACTATGGAGCCTGACGTGTAGTAATAATGACACGTCACTATGGTGCCTGACGTGTAGTAATAATGACACGTCACTATGGTGCCAGACGTGTGGTAATTATGACACGTCACTATGGTGCCTGACGTGTAGTAATAATGACACGTCACTATGGTGCCTGACGTGTAGTAATAATGACACGTCACTATGGTGCCTGACGTGTAGTAATAATGACACGTCACTATGGTGCCTGACGTGTGGTAATAATGACACGTCACTATGGTGCCTGACGTGTAGTAATAATGACACGTCACTATGGTGCCTGACGTGTAGTAATAATGACACGTCACTATGGTGCCTGACGTGTAGTAATAATGACACGTCACTATGGTGCCTGACGTGTAGTAATAATGACACGTCACTATGGTGCCTGACGTGTAGTAATAATGACACGTCACTATGGTGCCTGACGTGTAGTAATAATGACACGTCACTATGGTGCCTGACGTGTAGTAATAATGACACGTCACTATGGAGCCTGACGTGTAGTAATAATGACACGTCACTATGGTGCCTGACGTGTAGTAATAATGACATGTCACTATGGTGCCTGACCTGTGGTAATAATGACACGACACTATGGAGCCTGACGTGTAGTAATAATGACACGTCACTATGGTGCCTGACGTGTAGTAATAATGACACGTCACTATGGTGCCTGACGTGTAGTAATAATGACACGTCACTATGGAGCCTGACGTGTAGTAATAATGGCACGTCACTATGGTGCCTGACGTGTAGTAATAATGACACGTCACTATGGTGCCTGACGTGTAGTAATAATGACACGTCACTATGGTGCCTGACGTGTAGTAATAATGACACGTCACTATGGTGCCTGACGTGTTGTAATAATGACACGTCACTATGGTGCCTGACGTGTAGTAATAATGACACGTCACTATGGTGCCTGACGTGTAGTAATAATGACACGACACTATGGTGCCTGACGTGTGGTAATAATGACACGTCACTATGGTGCCTGACGTGTAGTAATAATGACACGTCACTATGGGGCCTGACGTGTGGTAATAATGACATGTCACTATGGTGCCTGATGTGTAGTAATAATGAGATGTCACTATGGTGCCTGACGTGCAGTAATAATGACACGTCACTATGGTGCCTAACGTGTGGTAATAATGACACGTCACTATGGAGCCTGACGTGTGGTAATAATGACACGTCACTATGGTGCCTGACGTGTGGTAATAATGACACGTCACTATGGAGCCTGACGTGTAGTAATAATGACACGTCACTATGGTGCCTGACGTGTGGTAATAATGGCATGTCAATATGGTACCTGACGTGTAGTAATAATGACACGTCACTATGGAGCCTGACGTGTAGTAATAACGACACGTCACTATGGTGCCTGACGTGTAGTAATAATGGCATGTCACTATGGTGCCTGACGTGTGATAATAATGACACGTCACTATGGAGCCTGACGTGCAGTAATAACGACACGTCACTATGGAGCCTGACGTGTAATTAAAATGACACGTCACTATGGAGCCTGACGTGTAGTAATAATGACACGTCACTATGGAGCCTGACGTGTGGTAATAATGACACGTCACTATGGTGCCTCTTGTGTAGTAATAATGACACGTCACAATGGTGTCTGACGTGTGGTAATAATGACAATTCACTATGGTGCCTGACGTGTAGTAATAATGACACGTCACTATGGAGCCTGAGGTGTAGTAATAATGACACGTCACTATGGAGCCTGACGTGTAGTAATAATGACAGGTCACTATGGAGCCTGACTTGTGGTAATAATGACACGTCACTGTGGAACCTGACGTGTGGAAATAATGACTCGTCACTATGGTGCCTGACGTGTGGTAATAATGACACGTCACTATGGAGCCTGACGTGTAGTAATAATGACACATCACTATGGAGCCTGACGTGTGGTAATAATGACAAGTCACTATGGTGCCTAACGTGTAGTAATAATGACACGTCACTATGGAGCCTGACGTGTGGTAATAATGACACGTCACTATGGAACCTGACGTGTGGTAATAATGACACGTCACTATGGAGCCTGACGTGTGGAAATAATGACACGTCACTATGGTGCCTGACGTGTGGTAATAATGATATGTCACTATGGTGCCTGACGTGTAGTAATAATGACATGTCACTATGGAGCCTGAGGTGTAGTAATAATGACACGTCACTATGGAGCCTGACGTGTAGTAATAATGACAGGTCACTATGGAGCCTGACTTGTGGTAATAATGACACGTCACTGTGGAACCTGACGTGTGGAAATAATGACTCGTCACTATGGTGCCTGACGTGTGGTAATAATGACACGTCACTATGGAGCCTGACGTGTAGTAATAATGACACATCACTATGGAGCCTGACGTGTGGTAATAATGACAAGTCACTATGGTGCCTGACGTGTGGTAATAATGACACGTCACTATGGAGCCTGACGTGTAGTAATAATGACACGTCACTATGGTGCCTGACGTGTGGTAATAATGGCACGTCACTATGGAGCCTGACGTGTAGTAATAATGACACATCACTATGGAGCCTGACGTGTAGTAATAATGACACGTCACTATGGTGCCTGACGTGTGGTAATAATGACACGTCACTATGGAGCCTGACGTGTGATAATAATGACACGTCACTATGGAGCCTGACGTGAAGTAATAATGACATGTCACTATGGAGCCTGACGTGTAGTAATAATGACATGTCACTATGGAGCCTGACGTGTTGTAATAATGTCACGTCACTATGGAGCCTGACGTGTGGTAATAAAGACACATCACTGTGGTGCCTGATGTGTGGTAATAATGACACGTCAGTCTGGAGCCTGACGTGTGGAAATAATGACATGTCACTATGGAGCCTGACGTGAAGTAATAATGACAGGTCACTATGGAGCCTGACGTTTGGTAATAATGACACGTCACAATGGTCTCTGACGTGTGGTAATAATGACACGTCACTATGGAGCCTGACGTGTGGTAATAATGAAATGTCACTATGGTGCCTGACGTGTAGTAGTAATGACACGTCACTATGGAGCCTGACGTGTGGTAATAATTACACGTCACTACGGAGCCTGACGTGTAGTAATAATGACACGTCACTATGGTGCCTGACGTGTAGTAATAATGACATGTCACTATGGAGCCTGACGTGTAGTAATAATGACACGTCACTATAGTGCCTGACGAGTAGTAATAATGACGCGTCACTATGGTGCCTGACGTGTAGTAATAATGGCACATCACTATGGAGAAAAACCTGTGGTAATAATGACACGTCACTATGGAGCCTGACGTGCAGTAATAAAGACACGTCACTATGGAGCCTGACGTGTTATA